>NC_064808.1:110453771-110579245 GCF_023721935.1 Panthera uncia | reverse complement strand
GGAGAGAGAGAATCCCAAGCAGGCTCCACACTGTCAACACAGAGCCTGATGCAGGGCTTGAACTCACAAACCGCAAGAACATGATCTGAACCAATACCAAGAGTCAGCCGCCTAATCAAATGAGCCACCCAGGCGCCCCAGGCTTACTATTATGAATAGTGCATTCAGTGTTTTTTCTTCATATTTATCACATTTAGAAAACAACACCTAAAAACTTCTTTAAAGTTTCTGATGGTAACAAAATGCCAGTTCAGTGCTACATTCTCAGTACCTAGTGCACAGCAAATTATAAGGACTTAAAAAATATTTTTGAATGGAGTACCTGATTCACATCTTCTCAATAAAACATTATATATTTAGGATAACTGAAAAGCCTAAGTAGCAATATAAATATATGTTGCAACAAGTAAATAGGATATAAACTTTTATGTATCTTCTATGTATACTGTCATTAAACTAAGTAAATAATATATATATACATATACAAATAATGGAAGAAACAATATTAAGGTAAGTTAACTATGAAAGGGTGATACCAAGTTATTCATCATGAAATACTGGAAAGTCATAACTGAAATGAATCTCAGTTACCTGATCTGTTACACATGAATGAATTTATAGTTACAGAGGCACATAGGAAGAGGTGAGTCAGATAATATATATAAAAACCATTTTACAAATTACAAAGATCTTCACAAATGATAAGCAGTAATTTTCATGATTCACCATGAGTTATGATCTCCACTGATTACTAGTATTTGTATGTTGTGAATGAGTGACTATTTCATCTGTGGCTTAATGACTTCCCTAGAAAAATAGGAACCAACATTTGAAAGAAGTAGAAAAAGAAGGAGGAGGAGGAGGAGGTGGAGAAGGGAGAGGAGGAAAAATAAGAGATAATTAGATTTATCATCTAGTTTGTCATCTATTTTGCTCTTTTAAGAAATTAATAATAAATTAGGCATGCTGTATATGTCAGTGAGTTTCAAATTTTCAAATCTGGGTCAAAGATTTAGTGTGTGTGTGTGTATGTGTGTTTATGGAAATATAGGGAACTGTTTTAAGGAAAACCCAACAACTACTCAAGTGAAGAATCTTGTGTCTCATAGTTTTCATGTCATTAGATTCTCATAATTCTCATTTGCAAGATTATTTTAGGAATATTGAGCATGCCTTGAGTATGGCTATGATGAAGATATTATTAAATTAAACTCTATTAGATAGACATTTTGGTTATTAAGCAATATTTTCAGATAGTTTAATTTTTCCCATTAATTCTGGGCACTAGATATTGAATACCATTGTACTGGTTTAATATATTTTATATTTTTTATAGTTATTATTTTAAATGGTGATAGTGCATAGTAACTGGGCAGTTACTGCATGCTAGACACTTTCATAAACAGTAAAGATAAGGTGTGAGCCAAACCAAAAAAAAATGTTTCTACTAATTAGAAATTGGCATCTGAACACATTAATATTAGCAAATCTAGCTATTCAGAACAAGAAACTACAAAATGAAAGGACTCTCTGGAGCTTCTATTTATAATATTTATAAATACAGACAAATAAGTTGTTCAAAAGATGAGTCTCTCTTCCCCAAATTATTACAGTTTTCACTTGGCATTTAATAGAATTCATTATTTATTACAATATAAATTCCACTCTCTGCTCCATAGGGATTGGTCCAGCTGCATCCCCTGCCATTAGCATCCATAATATCTGGTGCATAACATGGCACACTGGTATGTGCTCAATAACACTATATATACATATGTATACACACACACACACACACACACACACACACCACACATACACACACACATATATAGTGCTTAATAAAATTATTTTTGCAGAATAGGTTTGTTGTCATTTGTTTAGCCCTCTTAACTTTTAAAAATGATGAGAATATGAAATTCAGTGACAAATTTCAAACAAAAGACCAATAATTTGATCAATTCAGTAACATAGACACAACACTTGAGGGAGTAATATCTGTGTACAAACAGAGTGCTAATGGTTTCTTACATAGAAGATCTGTTTTCTGGTAATATTTACACCATGTCATTTTTTTTCTGAATCTAAACACTACAGTCAATTTAAAAATCTGGATTACAATTAGAACCCATTGGGAAATAATCTACCAAATGGATCATAGTACTTTTAGTTCTGATGAAAACTGGATTAATATACAGATTCTTCTCTAGTCAAAAATGTCCAATATGCAGCAGGTATGTCCAGTTGCCTGATAAAGACATGACCATATGTGTGTGATTAACTATATGAGTACTTTTTTCTCAGAACGTATGTGGATATTCTTTTAGAAGTCAATTTCACTAAACTGATATTTCTTTTCCAATTCTCACAATACAACTATAGACTAGTTTGGGGTGCTTGGGTGTCTCAGTTGGTTAAGCGTCCAACTTCAGCACAGGTCATGATCACAGTTTGTGGGTTCAAGCCCTGTGTCAGGTTCTGTGCTGACAGCTCGGAGCCTGGAGCCTACTTCTGGTTCCGTCTCTCCCTCTCTGTCCCTTCCCCGCTTGCAGTCTGCCTCTCTCTCTCCCTCAAAAATAAACAGTAAAAAATTTTATAACTATAGACTAGTCCACAATCTTGAGAACAGTAAATTATGGGTGAGGGAAGCCCTAGAAATAACTAAGGAGACACATTCAGTTTACTGTGTATCAAGGTGCCATTCACATTAGCAGGAGTGGAAATACTGTTGCCATTTTATTGCAGAATAATGCTTCTGTTCTCAGGGGATTTAGATGATGAGTAGCTCTTGGGAATTGAAGAGTCTTCAGGACTGTTCTAATTATAACATTCCGTATTTTTGCAACCACCACAGAGTTTAGACTTTTAGTTTACAAAGACATCACTCAATGACCTTACCTAGTAAGTTTCCTTTGTAGACCATATACCACCATCAGGACACTCAGTTCAGATTAGTAAAATGTTGTCTTTTGTTTTGTTTTGTTTTTCTTCGTAAGTGTATTCTTTAATCCCCATCACCTATTTCCCCCATCCCCCCATCCTCCCACCCCCTGGTGATCATCATAGTGTTCTCTGTAGTTATTTCTATTTCTGTAGTCTATTTCTTGGTTTGCCTCCCTCTCTGTTTTTCCTTTGCTCATTTGTTTTGTTCCTCAAATTCCACGTGTGAGTGAGATCATACAGTATTTGTCTTTCTCTGACTGACTTATTTCATTCAGCATTATATTATACTCTTTAGCTACATCCATGTCATTGCTAATGGCAAGATTTCATTCTTTTTATGGCTGAATAATATCCTGTCCACTTCTTCTTTATCCATTCATCTGGGCTATTTCCATAATTTGGCTATTGTAAACAATGCTGCAATAAACACTGGAGTGCATATATCCTTCTGAATCAGTGTTTTTACTTGTGAGGTAAATACCCAGTAGTGTGATTCCTGGATCATAGGGTGGTTCTATTTTTAATTTTTTACAAAACCTCTATACAGTTTTCCACAGTGGCTGTACCAATTTGCATTTCCACCAACAATGCAAGAGGGCTCCCCTTTCTCCGCGTCCTTGACAACACCTGTTGTTTCCAGTGTTGTGAATTTTAGCCATTCTGACTGGTGTCAGGTGATATCTCATTGTGGTTTTGATTTGCATATCCCTGATGATGAGTGATGTTGAGCATCTTTTCATGTATTTGTTGGCCATCTGGATGTCTTCTTTGGAGAAATGTCTGTTCATGTCTTCTGCCCATTTTTAATTGGATTATCTGCTTTTTGGGTGTTGAGTTGTGTAAGATCTTTATACATTATGCATACTAACCCTTTTAGAATTTACCATTTGCAAATATCTTCTCCCATTCAGTACGCTGCCTTTTAGTTTGTTAATTGTTTCCTTCATTGTGCAGATGATTTTTATTTTGATGTTAGTCCCAATAGTTTATTTTTACTTTTATTTCCGTTGCCTCAGGAGACATATATGGAAAAAAGTTGTTACAAGTGATGTCAGTGAGTTTACTGCCTATGCTCTCTGCTAGGAATTTTATGGCTTCAGGTCTTCAGGTATTTAGGTCTATAATCCGTTTTGAATTTATGTTTGCAAACAGTGTAAGAAAGTTGTCCAGTAGGGGCGCATGGGTGGCTCAGTCGGTTGAGCGTCCCGATTTCAGCTCACGTCATGATCTCACAGCTTGTGGGTTCAAGCCTCGCATCAGGCTCTGTGCTGACAGCTCAGAGCCTGGAGCCTGCTTCAGATTCTGTATCTCCTTCTCTCTCTCTCTACCCCTCCCTGCTCATGCTCTGTCTTTGTCTTTCAAGAATAAATAAACATTAAAAAAAATTTTTTTTTAAAGAAAGTTGTCCAGTTTCATTCTTTTGCATATTGTTGTCCAGGTTTCCCAGCACAATTTGTTGAAGAAACTGTCTTTTTACCTTTGGATATTCATTCCTCCTTTGTCAGAAACTAACTGACCATTATAGTTGTGGGTTCATTTCTGGGTTTTCCGTTCCACCATGGATCTGTGTATTTTTATGCCACTACCATACCCTTTTAATAACGACTGCTTTGCAATACAACCTGAAATCTGGAATTATACCTCCAGTTTTATTTTCCTTTTTCAAGTTTGATTTGGCTATTCAGAGATCTCTTGTGGCTCCATACATATTTTAGGATTTTTGTTCTACTTTGTGAAAAATGCCATTGGTATTTTGATAGAGATTGCATTAAATCTGTAAAATACTTTGGGTAGTATTGACAGTTTAACAATATTTGTTCTTTCAATCCATAAGCATGGAAAGTCTTTACATTTCTTTGCGTCCTTTTCAATTTCTTTCATAAGTGTTATGTAGTGTTCAGAGTACAGGTCTTTCACTTCTTTGGTTAAGTTTACTCCTAGATATTTTATTGGTTTGGGTGCAACTGTAAGAGAGATTATTTTCTTAATTTCCCTTTCTGCTGCTTCATTATTAGTGTATAGAAATGCAACAGATTTTTTAATGAAAGTTTTCTCTTTAACAATATATACGGTTTCTGGGACAAAGTTCAGAATAGAAAACAAGGTAAGAACTTTGAATTAGATTAATTTTGAATTCTTAGTTCTGGTTTACCCAATGATATAAGGTGATAACCTTATTAAGGCATTTGGTATTATCTTGTAATGTTGAAAAATCACATACACTTCATCCTAGTAATTCTAATTATAGGTATATGCCTGAAGGAAATTCTAGCACATATGCAAGAAGACTTGTCCAAGAACATTGATAGTATTCTTCCTACTAGCAAAATGGTGAAAAACCAAACCCCAAAAGTCTGTTGATAGGAGAAGAAATAAGTAAGTTGTGGTTTATTTGCACAATGGAATAGTATACAATAGTAAGAGTGAATGAACTACAGCTGCATGTAACAACATAGGGGAATCTTAGAAGCATGATGTTGAGTGAAAAACACCACATTTCTCCAGGCTTCATATAGTATGATACCACATTTTATAAAGCTCAAAAACAAATAAAGCTAAACAGCACATTATTTAAGCACATATATGCATGTAATAAAAATATAAGGAATGAAAGTGATAGAATTATAAACCAAAATTTCAGAAGTCATTACCCACAATGGGGGGGAGAGGAGGCTGGATGAGGGAGGAACATGTAAGTACATAAGAGTTATTGGTAATGATACAGGACCTGATTTGGATTGTTGATTGTGATTAACTGTTAATCACATGCTTTATCCTTTGTATTTATTCTTTAATATGAATCAAATACTATATTAAAAGAAAAAATATATATAAATAATTTTAAAATATGATTAAAAATTGACTAAATACTATGGCTTATCCAGTAAATATTATTCTCCCCTAGTAATTTTAAATAAGTATGTAGTCTTTTCATTTACTTATTTATTTATTCTCCCCTTACTGTGGAAATACACTGAGTCAGGCACTATGCTAGCTAGGTACTAGGGATTCAAAGACAGTCAGCATCCTCAAGTACCTTATGATCTGGTAAAAGAAGTTTAACAACACAATTGGCAATTCTCCATGAACAGGAAGGATAAATAAAATGTTGCATAAAAATGATTAGAACATAGTAACTACTTGAAAATATTAACTATTAATAATATCAATATTAATAATATTAACTAAGATTATTATTACTATTACTGTTGTTATTTGAGTGGGGTGGGAGGAGTAGCCTTGAGGACACAGTGGCTGAGCACTTATATTCTTCAAGTAGTACACTTTTTCTCTTGCTAACCCAAAGTGTATACAATAATGGATGTTTCTGTTTCATACGGCGCCTCTGAGTAAGCAAAATGTGAAAGGTAAGAGAACAAAGCAAACCAAATACTATTTAATCTAAGCTCTACACCACACTGCCCGTTCTTTTAATATTTACTCTCTTTATAAATGTTTGCTCTTCACGTTGCTCTGATAATTCTAAGAATGCAATTTCCTCACAGAGCTCTACTTATCTTTAGAAAAGCAAAACTAGACATAGTTTATAGGCCAAATGGGAGAACAAAAAAACAATACATATAACTGAGAGATTTTCAACTCTGCCTCCTGAGCCACACAGCTCTAATCCAGCAGCCGCCTCTTAAAGTCCTGGGGGTAAACTAAGGCCCCTCGTCAGATGAAGGAACCCACACACATCAACTGATGGTGTTTTAGCCTGGGATTAAAATTGGGAGTATAAATACAGTCTGCTAAGTAAAGAATATTAAAGCAAAAAAGAAATTAAACTTTTTAGAGAAAGTTATACACTTTTGTACATTCTTACACAGAACAATTGCCACCACTGTATAAAGTAGCTCATGGCCAAAAAACTATTTTACTCAGGTCTCAGTGGACAACATTACCCAAGGCCTGAACCATATAAAACCAAGAGGTTAGATGCTAGATGCCCACATGAATCACACAGGTTTAAAATCAAGTCTTCAACCCAGTAATGCTGATCACTGGAAATGTCAAAACTATCTCCGCCCAATGAATAATTTAAACAGAGAAGCAAACATAGCCCTCGACAGAGGTTCCCCCATGAGCAGCCCTGTGGACACCCGCTGCTCCCGGCCACCTGCTGCTTCCTGACTCAACTTAAAGACTGAAACAAGTGGCTGATTCCACTACAGGGAGCAGCTCATCATACAAAGCTCCCTCACAGAGTGAAGTTCTGGCCAAAGCATGAGTGTTCAGATCCTCTGTTTTACTGGAGTCAGGGGAAAGAAAGGGCTCTCATTTCATCTTTCTTATCTTTTCTTACCTTTCTACAAATAGCCCAAAACAAAGGGGAAATAATCCCTCTAGTGGTAAAATATATCAACAGCAAAGCACAGGCTGAGGTGGCCCAGCTAGAGTTGCCTGACTTTGATGGCAAAAGGTAGACAACATTCCGAACTGTGAGGCAGGCAGGCAGGACATGCATGCCAGTGATTTTCGTCATCAGATAAAATACAGATGTCCAGTCAAATCCGAAATAGTGAATATTTTTTGTATAAGTATGACCCATGCAATATTTGGGATATACTCATGAAAATATTTGTTGTTTATCTGAAATTCAAATTTCAAATATACTTTATCTGCGAAATCTGGAAACGATACTAATAATGGATTTCAACAATTACAGCAGCAGTGTCTGAGCTCCAAACAGAAATCCCGTGATCACCATATACTCAGCAAAAATGGTTCAATACACGCCCATAATGCATATGGCCTCCCCGACACAGTCCAAATTCACAGAATACTAGAATTAATTCAGTTAGAAAATATGTTGCACCTTTGAAGCTTATAGCATAAAGTTGCATGTTAAAATATCTCATCATTTCTGTTGCTAATATATTCAGATGACTTTTCTTTTTTGCTTAAAATTTTTATTTTGCAAAATTAACAGACTACGTCACATTATTTTGAAAGCTAGGAAAGACAAGCTAGAAAACAAAGCCTTATAACACCCATATTCCCACCAACCTAGAGAAATATTGATACCAGATGATTTTTCGATATACAGGTATAAGTTCACGCCTTATTTATTTATTTATTTATTTATTTTAAAGGGCGGGGGGGGGGGGGGGGGAGATTGTGAGTAGGTAAAAGGGGCAGAGAGGGAGAATCCCAAGCAGGCTCCACGTAGACCCCGACTTGGGGCTCAAACCCACCAACCATGAGATCGTGGCCTGAGCTGAAATTGAGTCGGATGCTCAACTGAGTCCCCCAAGAGCCCTGCGTGCCATTAATGACTGCTTTTTCATTAACGTATTCATTCTTAAATAGGACTTTACCCACATGGAACTTACCTTCCCGTGGAAGGAGATGAAGTTACAAATAAAAATATGATCCATGAGAGAACCCATGACGCGAAGGAAAATGAAGCCAAGCAGGAGAGAGTGTGTTGGGAGCCGGGGTGAAGCGCGGTGTTTATGTCAGATGATGACGGCCTATACCTGCCCCCTCAAATAGGGACACAAGAGGAGGCCGGGAGTCAGCGCTGGAAGCAGTCCTCGCAGTGACCGGTTTTACCTCAGGGAACACAGAAGCTTCCGGAAAGTAAGTCCTGCGCGTGCGCAGCTGGACGCAGCCCGGCCGCAGGGAGGCCGGAAGCCTTCGGGCGGGCGATGCCAGCGGCCAAGCTCGGGGGTGACACGCTCCGCAGAGCCAGCGAACAAGCAGGGGAAGGGACACACGACCCCGGCCCTCAAGGGCCTTCCTGCGGCGACAACCGAAGCTGGGCATTTGTGCGGGAGATTATACCCCCTCCCCACCAAGGGCGAAGCAGTGCGCATGCCTGCCGCCGCCAGTCTTCCCAGCAGGCTGTGCGGGCCGGCGCGTGACCCGCCTATGACCCGGAGAGCCGAGCCGGCAGGCACCGTGCGGAGCCGGGGGAGGAGTTGCACCCGCATCGGGACCCGACGTGCCCCTGGGTTCTCACCCTGGGCAGCCACGTCCGCGCTGGCAGGCAAGTACTCCGAGTGCGACAGTGCGAGAGTATGTCCTTTAAGTGCGGGGGTCGGGCACCGGGGGGCAGCCGTTAACCCTCTGGTTCGGCTCAGGTCATGATCTCTCGGTTGGTGGGTTCAAGTCCCGAGTCACATGAGCCCCGCTCGCCTCTCTCTCTCTCTCCCTCCCTCCCTCTGTTCCTGATGGGATTCTCTTTCTCTCACTTACTTACGCCCTTTCTGTCTGTCTGTGTGTCTGTCTCTCTCTCTCTCTCTCACAAAATAAAAATTAGAAAAAACTTAAAGTGCCCGGTTTGCTTCTCAGCCTTTGGGCGAAGATGGAGCGGAAGGGACTTGGAGAAGGCATCATGTGGGGCGTTTCCGGGACAGAGCCGTCCAACGTGGCTGAAACTAGGGGGCAGAAGTGGTACCCCCAGGGGGTCCCTGGGGGACTCAGTGGGTTAAGCGTGGGACTTTGGCTGAGGTCATGACCTCCCAGTTCATGAGTTCAAGTCCTGCTCCGTGCTTTGTGCTGACAGCTCAGAGCCTGGAGCCTGCTTCAGATTCTGTCTCCCTCTCTCTCTGCCCCTCCCCCGCTGGCGCTCTTTCTCTCTTTCTCAAAAGTAAATAAACAACAACAAAAAGAAGTGGTACCCACACTACTGAAAACTTGCCCCATTGTAACCAGTTTTGTGTGATGATGTCTTTTAGGCAGAAATGACGTATAAACCAGATTGGCAGAGACCAAGCACACTGCTCCTGCACACCGCGCCTCGAGACCTTCTTGTGGAAAAGGAGGACACTGCAGGCTGATTTGCAGGCAAGTGCATGTCATCTGACAGCCGCCGCTCCCGTGGGAGACCACTTTCCACTCCTGACAGTCCTGACTGATGCTGGTGGTGCTCACGTGGCAGAATTCGCCCCCTAGATCTCAGAGGTACCACAGAAGCCACGGCTGGGGAGGGGATAGGGCAGAGCCATGAAATGCCACTGATTAGAAACAAATCTCTCTTCCGGGCCAAAATGGTCTTTTGTTATTTTAAAGTGCCGAAAATGGTCTTTTGTTATTTTAAAGTGCCGAAAATGGTCTTTTGTTATTTTAAAGTGCCTTTGAGGAAAATATTCGGCTAATTCGGAGTTCATTCTATCTGTCAGGACTGCCATTCTTCTCCCAGAAGGCTTGTCTTCCTCCTTCACAGGATGGATTCTGCACACAAAGGGAAAGTCCCACGTGCCTGGGGGTTGGGGGGGCAGGGGGTCCAGGCCATCTTGGGCGGAGGTCCAGATGGAGAGGATGTGGAGGACACTTACCCGCAGCTGAGTCCGCTGGCCTCTGTCCTCACCACCCGACTCCCGGAGTGCTCGGCTGACATCACTGTGGCCTGTGCTGTCCTCATGTCACTTGGTTCTGGCCGTCACCCCCACCCCCGTCTGGGTCTCCTTGCTCTCTGCACCTGGCCTGGCCCCAGCCGGCCGCACTGTGGCCTCTGCCGTGTGGCCCACACAGACCTCAGCAGAGGGTTCTCGCTCTGCTACTGTCGAGTCCTGCACGAGAGCGCTGGGGAATCTGAGTCTCCCCTGTGCTGGAGAGAGAAGCAATCTCCAGCATCCTCTCTGTCCAAACATGCCAGCTCACCACCTCTCTTCTGTTGTGTTCACTCCCCGTGAAGGGGCCTCCTTCCTGAGAACCTTCAATCTACCTAAGATTTCTCTATTTCTTCGATATCCACCCCACCCTTCCTTCTTTACACAGCTTTAGTGCCGTATGATTCACTTGCCATGAAACTGATCCCTCGTAATGCCCAGATCAGTGCATTTTCATAAATGCATAGGGTGCACAGCCAACACTGTGGTTCAGGCTCAGTGCACCTGCACCTAAATGTTCCCTCACGCTCATCTGTAGTGGGTCTCATTCCCACTGAGTCCTCTCTGTGCTGGCCGGAAGCACTCCCAATGCCAGGCTGTTGGACTGGGTACTTAACCGGCTTTTCCACTGAGGACAGCTGAAAATCAGCACTAGGTGTGTGAGGTGTGATGTTCAGATGAATAATTTGTATGAAAATTACCAGGCCAAAATGTAGGAACAGGTGAGAACCCACCCAAAAAAGGTACGAATGGTTCCCCAAACTATTTTGGCCCTGAAAACACTTGCCCAAAGGAACAGACAGCCGTGAGCAGAACTGGGGTTTGAGTGGCTTCTTAGAACATAGCAACTAAGGCAGCCGGGGCCCACCTGTCACGAAGCCTGAGGAGCACCACTGTCCCCTCTTTCCATAGGGACCCTCAGAGGAAGAGCTAGCGTTTCTCCAGATTTGCAGCCCAAGTATTACAAGGAAGCTGAACACTTATACTTGGGTAATTGGTCGTACAAGACCACCAACATGCAAGGGAATAGGACAACATGAGACATGAGCGGGAGAAGCCAGAAACAATGGACAGACTCATAAACACTTCATTTAGAAATTATACATTCTGTGAATTTTTTTAATCTTTAAAATAACTGAAAGGAATCAGACACTGAAAAGTGAGGAGGCAGATCATAAAAAGAATTAACTAGCAAGTCTTGAGCAGAAGATACAGTAACTGAAACTTAAGTCCCTATGATGCATTTTATCCAGTGTTTTTTGGCAAACTTCCCCAATTCTCATCCTTCCTTTTATTCTTCCTATTATTCTATCCTCCAGCCTCACTAAACTCTGGAATCTGGAAACAAAAGGAGCAAGGGGCATTGGCAACTCATCAATTAATGTGTCTGCACATAGCTTCTTATTTGATGGTTTGTTAGTGCCCTTCCTAGAAATTGACATCCAAACTCTTTATTGGAAAGAAATAAAATAATCTATCTCAAAACTGGTCAGGGATTCTGCATTTATTAGGTTGCTTTCTGTTGGATTTCACAAAAACCCATCTTGAGCTTAAAACATAAAAGGAAATCATTTTAACAACACCATATTATCATGGCATCCAACTACAGAATTGCTACATGACCTCAGAATAAAAGTTGGAAAATGGACTCAAATATTATTCCTTCTCTCACTCCCTTCCACCCCCCACACTTGTTTCTCTTAGGTTCTCAGCCTCCCTGTCTTCTGGAGAAAGAAAATGACCTCATACTCCCTTATCTCAGATTCATCACCCTGGTCCTCTGGCCAGGGTCTGTACTATCTCCAGAGAGAAGGAGATGGGAAAACAAAATATTAACCATCCACTATCGTGACAGCACTCATAAGTGTTAAACTTCTAAGGTTCATCTGTAGTTTCTGTAGGTCTGACAAACTGTATCAATAAAACCATAATCAGTCCTACAGGAATACATAAAACTTCCAAAAAGGAGGGGAGAGGAACAAGAGACTTTTTCTTCTGGTTCCAGCCAACAAGTTTATTTCAGTTAACCATTCTACCTCAGACAAGTAAAAAAGCAGGAAGAAATAGTTTTTAATAGTAAAAACATGTTCTGACCCATGTAGATACAGGGTTTTCTTTAATAGTAACTTGGTATGAATTTTTCTGTGTTATGGTTTACAATAAAAAGGGGTTTAAAATATCTGAATGAATGAATTCCCTAATATATAAAGTTTCATAAATAACTTTATTTATTTATTTATTTATTTATTTAGAGAGATAGAGAGAGAGAATCCCAAGCAGGCTCTGCACTGTCAGCACAGAGCCTGACTCGGGGCTTGATCCCATGAACTGTGAGATCATGCCCTGAGCTGAAATCAAGTCAGACAACTGACTGAGCCACCCAGGTGCCCCATAAATAACTTTAAAAATATAAGTAAGGAATAATAACAGGAACATCACAAAAAAGAAGTAAAGAGTCAATCATCAGACAAAAATATGCTCGCTTTCACTAATAATCAAAATATGGAGGTTTTAAAGAGGATTTTTTTTTCCATCATCCAACTGTTAAAAATTAAGAAGACTTTATAACCAGGGTTGATAAGAATGTGGGGAATCTGACACTGCAATGCTAGTCTGCAGCACTCCGAACCAATGAACTGTATCTACATACACCATCATAAAAAGATCACCAAATCACACTGGTAGCTGTAAAACATAAATTGCCAAACAATTGAAAACCCAAACTGTGTGAAGACAGGATGAGCAGAAAGAAGGGACCTGTGGAATGTAGGTCATAACCATCTGGCCATGGGGAAGATGGTGAGGCCCTGGGGCAGTTACAAGGACCACAAATAGCTCAGTGGTCCAGGGGCAAAAGTCTGGAAGCAAGGAGAACAAGACCGTACTCAGGCCATCAGCAGTTTACCAGCATTAAAAATATGTTGAAGGTCTAGGAACCCAGATAATACAAATAAGTGCCTGGAGTTCACAAAACGCAATGTAGCTGAAACTGCATCAGAGACAGAAACAGATATGAAAAGGTAAGTCTGGTACAGAAATCCGCAGAAGTTATTCTATGGGAAGTATGATTGTGCTTGTGCTCTACTCCTGGAGAAGACAAGAAAGGAGGTGACAGTTCATGGGCTGCTCACACAGGAAAAAAACAAGAACTTTTTTTCCAAGTATATTCATGGCAAAACAATGTGACTCAATCCATGGGGAAAAAGATGCGGCGTTGTGCTATCTCTGTGACCTCTGACTCGAGACTAAACTCAGCTTTTGGCTACCTCGTTGCTAACCGCAGTTGTACATCAGAACAAAAAGTTCTATCAAACAAACGCCTGACATTCTAAACTTTGAGAAAGGCGAGTACTCTCAAAACATACTGAATTCAGAGCACACATGTCAACAGAAAGTGACCTAACAATTTCCCTGAAGCAGAGAGAGAAGGGATGGAGTTGCTGGCCCCAAGAATACTTTCATTTCACCATTATACTCTCGCCTACAGCTGATTTAGCATTTGCTGCCAACCCCTCACTGCCCACAACTTAACCTGTAGAATGGAGTCTTTTTTTTTTTTTTTTTTAACGTTTATTTATTTTTGAGACAGCGAGAGAGCATGAACAGCGGAGGGTCAGAGAGAGAGGGAGACACAGAATCTGAAACAGGCTCTAGGCTCTGAGCTATCAGCACAGAGCCCGACATGGGGCTTGGACTCACGGACCGCAAGATCATGACCTGAGCCAAAGTCAGACGCTTAACCGACTAAGCCACCCAGGCGCCCCTAGAATGGAATCTTTTAGATTACAGGAATGTAAAATACATCAGGATAAAAAACAGAGCCCTCTTTATTTTTTTTTTTTAATTTATTGTCAGGTTAGCTAACAAGCAGTGTATACAGTGTAGAATGAGCCCTCATTTAACAGTCATTGTATTTTTTTCTCCATTGCATTTCATTGCAGAAGTACAGCAAAAATAAAAGGTTCTTCGCATTTTTATTCAAAAAATAAGTCATTTCTATCTAGCTATAGGTGATGCAGTGAGCCATCACAGATCTCAACAATCCATTTAAGTGGGCCTTCAAATCCACGTGATGAGATATGTTTCTTCTAGTTTCTTTTTCACTAACATCTTCTGCCTCTGGAATGTGAGCAGGGCCCGGTAGGAAAAGTTTCCTTTGCGTCCTCTCTCATCTGTTCCTGCTGCACCTCCCTTCTCCTCCCCCTTCTCTCTAAAGTTAAAATCTGCCCAGTGCAGTTGAGAAGCATTCCTCATAAAATTCTTATATTAGATATATTATTACAAAAAACATGTAAATATAGAAGTGAATGTGTTAAGTGTAGCCTAACCAACATTATGTTATAGAAAAAAATATAGATAAAATAAGTTCATCCATCATCTCAATACCTGAAAGTATTACTAGTTATATTTTGCGGTGTTTCCCTAATCTTTTATATAAGCATATAAAATGGAAGTGTATTGCATATATTTTTTGAACTTTGTATTCGTTCAAAATATACCATGAATATTTTAATCTATTAAGTTAGTTAAGTACATGACATAATATTCCATCATATAGATATATCATGATTAATCTTATCATACCTTCTTGTTAGATTCCAGGTTACTTAAATGATGTTATATTATAAATAATGCTGAAGTAAATAGCATCTTAACTAAATCTTGTATATATTCCAATTTCTTGAACACAGTTTCCTAAAAATGGAATTACTTGGTGAAGGGTATGAATATTTTTAAGATGTCTGCAACTTGCCCCATATTGCCCTGCAGAAAGCAGGTACTGATATACTCTGACCCAGGCAGTTCACAGAGTACAAACCTTACTTTACCTTCACGGCACTGGGCATCATAATTTTTTAAGCTTTATACCAAATCCAAAAATAAAAATTTGGTAACATTATTTTGAATATGATTGTTTTGATTTTTAGTGAATTAGAATATTCTTATAGTGAAGTACTCAAAGATATTTTTCTTTACCTGTAAGGATACATTATATATTTGCCTTAGTTTTTGCTATAATTTGTCCTTTTCCAAATTGGTATCTCACATTTTGATTGCCCATATTGGGTTTTGTATACAGAGATGTTTAATTTTATGTAGTTGAAATATCTTTTTTTTTTTGTTTTCCTATTATCTCAAGAGGCCTTCCCCATCCCACATCAAATTAAAATACACTCCTATGCTCCCTGGATTATTTTATGTATACATGTAGCTTTCATCTCAAAACCGTAAGGAATATCTTTAGGTCAAAGGATTCTGCTCCAACAACTACTACTTAGACAAAGCCTAAATGTTTTAAATATCTCACTTTAGGGGCGCCTGGGTGGCTCAGTCAGTTAAGCGTCCAACTTTGGCTCAGGTCATGATCTCACAGCTCGTGGGTTTGAGCCCCGCATCAGGCTCTGTGCTGACAGCTTTGGATTCTGTGTCTCCCTCTCTCCCTGCCCCACCACTGCTCACGCTCTCTCTCTCCCTCTCACTCAAAAAATAAACATTAAAACAGTTTTTTTAATATCCCATGTTATTTTTTAAATAAAAGTTGTCATTTATTTTGAATTACACATTGTCTAAAATCCAAAAAAGTACCATTTAGAAGACACAGGCATATCCTATCTCAGAAATTACACCAAGCCTGAAAGCTTTAGAAAACTCCAATAATCTCCAGTTTGGTGGCACGGAATTGCATTTGTTTTGTCCTTACCAACTGCAACTGCCACTCCGTAAGAAGAAAGTGGCACAATCAAGCTAATGTGCAGACTGTGTTGTTGTCTTATCCTGGATGTGGGCAATGTCAAGTAAGGTGTCGGGAATGTTCTAACTGAGCAGCACAGAGGAGCCCTGAGGAGGAAGGTGCTAGACAATACTGAAGAGGAGGCTGAAGCACACTGCAGAAACAGGTATTTTCATTTACTGGAAGCAGTGTACTATATATTCTTTTATTTTTTAAGTTTATTTTTTGAGAGAAAGAGAGTGAGTGGGGAGGGGCAGAGATGGAGAGAGAGAGAATCCCAAGCAGGTTCCGAGCTGTCAGCACAGAGCCCCACATGAGACTCAGTCCCATGAACTGTGAAATCATGACCTGAGCTGCAGCCAAGGGTCAGAGGCTTAGCCTACTGAGCCACCGTGTCGTTTGGGTGTGTCTGAACTGGTTGAACTCCTTGGCTAATTTTCTTTGTCACTAAACTTTTTCGTGTTGCTTGCTTTGTACACGGTCAGTCATGTTTTACCTGAGAAAGTCATCCAGCTGTCATGTGGGAGCACACCACACAGATCTGTTCTGTTTACCACGTAAGCTAGTTGTGTTGTGAATAAAACCCCGTGTTACACAGCTACTGAAGATCACAAAACCGTAATAATACTTCACTGAGCTCACTTTGGAAAACCGAACAAGTATTTATTTAGCATCAAAAATGAAGTGGCATGGTCAAAAAAAAAAAAAAAAAAAAAGAGGAACATTCAGATGAAAACTGAAATATTCAAGCATTGAAAATTATGTCTTTACAAAGTAAAACATCTGCTTAGCTGATGTTGATGTGTAATTTTATTCTGAACATTGAGCACTGCATAGAAGTAGCCACATTTCATATTGATATTCACTTCATACTTTCTGTGAGAGAAAACCTGTAGCAGTCTGTGGTTCAGTTTGGATATGCTCTTTTCATCAACTCCACTTCACCCGCTCCATGGACTAATCGCAAGCTTACTCTCTTGCTGTAAAGCTCACGGGTGCTCTCTGAGGCGGTTGGACATCCGTCCCATGTGCCTGCTCTGCAGCCCCCTCAAGTCCTGTGCCAAACGAGAATGACTTATTTCTTTCCAAACGCATTTATGCAGGTTGTACTTATTGTGTAATTAACATATAATTTCATTAAATATTAGGTAAACAGTGAACTATCAGAGTAAAAAGAAAATCGTTTCTCTGAACAACTCCGTGAGTACTTTAGAAAAACTCAATAAGAAAAATTTTGAGGTGGGTCCTGGTGGCTCAGCTGATTGAGCATCTGACTGGCTTTCAGCCCAGGCCGTGATCTCACAGTTCATAAGTTCGAGCCTCACATCGGGTTCTGTGCTGACAGCGCCAAGCCTGCTTGAGATTCTCTCTCTTCTCTCTCTACCCCCCCCCCCACCACTCACATGTGTGCTCTCTCTCAAAATAAATAAATAAACTTAAAAAGATTTTTGAAGGTAAAATTGCTGTTGATTTGTCACAGGGAAGATGACTTAATAGAGAACAAGATCATAAAAATCTTTATTGTGTTGCAGTGCTGAATTCTTACTTGACTTACAAGAAAGTAGGAATAGGAGATGCAGACACTGCATGGTGGGGGGGGGGGGGATTTACATGAGAATTTGGAGAGCTGGCCCAACCCACGTGCTGTCTTCCCAGGACCTGGAAGAGACTACAGTCTCACCATCACCCCTCTATCAGGACCAGTAAACAGAAAGTTGCTCCCCATCCTGCACGCCTGTTGCCTGATAGAAGCCAATGCTAAGCCATCTCCAAAGGCCCACTCTCATTCTCTGTCTGAAGAACACCATCACATGTAGGGAGGGAAGAAGGCACAAGAGCCCACAACTAGCCAACCAGCAAACTGCTAACTTGTTCGCATCTCTGATCCCACTCAATCCTCATGTAGGGCCAGCATGAGAGTGTCGTCCTCATTCTAGTGATTAAAAAAAGGGGGGGAGGGGCCAGGAGCAGGTACACACAGTCATGAACCCCTGGCTGAGATGTGGTAGGGTCTGGGCTTCTAACTCCAGAGGCTGGTTCTCTCTGCTTCCCCATTTCTTTAGCAATCAAATACTAACTCCTATTACAAAATACCAAGTTAGAGGAAATTTGATTTCTCTCAACTTCAACCTTTGAGTGTGGTATAATGAATTTTAAATGAGTCCACTAGTCAATAAAAGATAAGAAAGTGTTTATTTTTTTTATTTTTTTACTGGAGAGAGAGAGAGTAAGAGTGCAAGCAGGGCAGCAGCGGAGGGAGAGAGAAAGAGAGAATTTTAAGCAGGCTCCACACTCAGCACAGAGCCCAATACGGGGTTCAATCCCACACTTCTAGGATCGTGACCTAAGCCAAAATCAATAGTTGGACACTCAACTGACTGAGATACCCAGGTGCCCTAATAAAGTATTTATAAATCAATTGAAAGAAACATACCTTCAAAACAGCTATCCCATAAATTTTCAAAATTCACAAGGGTAATCTTATAAAAGAATGTATTTACTTTTAAAGTTTTAAAGTAAAAATGCTTTTAATAATACAGACAAAACAATGACTTTATGGCTAAGAATTTTCCCAATATCCCATTCCAATAAAAAGACAGTTTTTAAAAATTCTGTATGCTATATAATATTGAATGCATAACCTCATTATATTATCTGAGACTTTGTCCTCAAAAATGGTATATACTTAAGTGGATTCTCAAACTCTCTCATGTTCCTCTACATGACCAAAGAAGCATCTGCTCTAGAACTTTTGTCTTCTAAACTTGTCAGCATTGATTTTAATATCACCAAGACCTCCATTGCTTACTATTTCCTGCTTTGACATGATTTTTCCTACTGTACTGACATAGACTGATTGACTCATTCATTCATTCATTCACACACTCATCAACTCATTAAAACGTTCACTTAGCAAATATTTCCATTTCTTCTAACACTTACCACTCTTCTGGACATTGAGGATGCAGTGTTAAGGAAGTCTCTGTTTCCTTGGGCAGTGCACTGTCTGTATTTTCCAGCCCCTGAAAACTGCAAGACAGAGGACAGGAACAAACAACTGGATTCTGGCCAATTGAATAAGGACAAAATAAATGCAAATTATTTTTGAGCCTGGCGTCAGAATCCTCTCAATGATCCTTAACATGCACCTTCTTCCTCATCTCCTGGATGGATACAGGGATCCAACAAAGGACTTTGAGTTCCTAGGGATGGTGAAGCCACCAGGCAGAAAGAATCTGGGTTCCTAAAACACATGGAAGATCATTTATCCAGCAACCAATGCATGAGTGAAAAACAAACATGTATCCTAACTGGTGCTGCCATTATGGAACCCGGCACAGGGTCTCCTGAAAAAACTAAAAATAGGCCCACCATATGATCACAGTTCCACTTCTGGATGTATCAGTCTGGAGGATAATAAGACTGAAACATGTTTTTCAATTTAGTCTGGTTCCTCTTGAATCCCTGAACAAAGCTGATTTGTAGCGATGGAATATTCTGGGCATAGGCTTTTTAAATTGTCAACTTAGACTTTGACATATTTCAATTTATTACTTTTCAACCATAAAGTTGGCATATTTGCTTTAGAATAACAGTCCTCCTTTTAATCTGTTTATTTATGAAATACACCGCTTTCCTCTGGGCAGAGCTGCAGCTTGGGCTCTGAAATCTAAGCAGTGATTTGACATAGTGTAATTACCTGTAGTCAGCTTTAAGAGGAGACCAGGTAGTGGAGACAGACTCTTCCACCTGTGGGCAGGACACATAAACTCCGGAGGTTAGCTTTTAAAGAAAATTTTAGAAAGTATAATATGACAAAGTCATATCAGCTTAACATACAGACCTCACACAAATTCACACACACACACACACACACACACACACACACACACACAATGCTAGTGAACAATAGGGGTTATAAAACTACCCAGAATCTTAGAATAAAGTTTAAAGGTCATAATATGGTACTTCGTGTCTTGTTGAAGGCAAAGAGGAAATCAAAATACTTAGAATTGGGGAGGTTTTCTAGAAACTACCCCTTTTATATATTATTGATTAGAGTTTAAACTGGATTAACTTTTTTTAATAAAAATTTATTTTTCTTTTTATTTTTTAAGTTTATTTTTTAAGTAATCTCTACACCCAATCAGTGCTTAAACTGAGTATTCTGAGATCAAGAGTCACACACTCCACTGACTGAACCAGCCAGGTGCCCCTTGGATTAACTTTATAAAGGCATATTGGGGTCTCCTGGGTGGTTCAGTCGGTTAATCGTCCAATTTCAGCTCAGGTCATGATCTCACGGTTCGTGATTCCAAGTCCCACATCAGGCTCTGTGCTGACAGCTCAGAGCCTGGAGCCTGCTTCAGATTCTGTGTCTCCCTCTCTCTCTGTCCCCTCCCCTCATGCTCGCTCTCTCTCTCTCTCTCTCTCTCTCTCTCTCTCTCACACACACACACACACACACACACACACAAATAAGCATTAAGAATTTTTTTAATTAAAAAAATTTAAAGGCATTTTGACAGAATTTTTTTTATTTTATTCTATTTATTTTTTCAATATATGAAATTTATTGTCAAATTTGTTTCCATACAACACCCAGTGCTCATCCCAAAAGGTGCCCTCCTCAATACTCATCACCCACCCTCCCCTCCCTCCCACCCCCCATCAACCCTCAGTTCTCAGTTTTTAAGAGTCTCTTATGCTTTGGCTCTCTCCCACTCTAACCTCTTTTTTTTTTTTCTTTACCCTCCCCCATGGGTTTCTGTTAAGTTTCTCAGGATCCACATAAGAGTGAAAACATATGGTGTCTGTCTTTCTCTGTATGGCTTATTTCACTTAGCATCACACTCTCCAGTTCCATCCATGTTGCTACAAAGGGCCATATTTCGTTCTTTCTCATTGCCCTGTAGTACTCCATTGTGTATATAAACCACAATTTCTTTATCCATTCATCAGTTGATGGACATTTAGGCTCTTTCCATAATTTGGCTATTGTTGAGAGTACTGCTATAAACATTGGGGTACAAGTGCCCTTATGCATTAGTACTCCTGTATCCCTTGGGTAAATTCCTAGCAGTGCTATTGCTGGGTCATAGGGTAGGTCTATTTTTAATTTTCTGAGGAACCTCCACACTGTTTTCCAGAGCGGCTGCACCAATTTGCATTCCCACCAACAGTGCAAGAGGGTTCCCGTTTCTCCACATCCTCTCCAGCATCTATAGTCTCCTGATTTGTTTATTTTGGCCACTCTGACTGGCGTGAGGTGATATCTGAGTGTGCTTTTGATTTGTATTTCCCTGATAAGGAGCGACGTTAAGCATCTTTTCATGTGCCTGTTGGCCATCCGGATGTCTTCTTTAGAGAAATGTCTATTCATGTTTTCTGCCCATTTCTTCACTGGGTTATTTGTTTTTCAGGTGTGGACTTTGGTGAGCTCTTTATAGATTTTGGATACTAGCCCTTTGTCCGATATGTCATTTGCAAATATCTTTTCCCATTCCGTTGGTTGCCTTTTAGTTTTGTTGGTTGTTTCCTTTACTGTGCAGAAGCTTTTTCTTTTCATGAGGTCCCAATAGTTCATTTTTGCTTTTAATTCCCTTGCCTTTGGGGATGTGTCGAGTGAGAGATTGCTACGGCTGAGGTCAGAGAGGTCTTTTCCTGCTTTCTCCTCTAGGGTTTGGATGGTTTCCTGTCTCACATTCAGGTCCTTTATCCATTTTGAGTTTATTTTTGTGAATGGTGTGAGAAAGTGGTCTAGTTTCAATCTTCTGCATGCTGCTGTCCAGTTCTCCCAGCACCATTTGTTAAAGAGACTGTCTTTTTTCCATTGGATGTTCTTTCCTGCTTTGTCAAAGATGAGTTGGCCATACGTTTGTGGGTCTAGTTCTGGGGTTTCTATTCTATTCCATAGGTCTATGTATCTGTTTTTGTGCCAATACCATGCTGTCTTGATGATGACAGCTTTGTAGTAGAGGCTAAAGTCTGGGATTGTGATGCCTCCTGCTTTGGTCTTCTTCAAAATTACTTTGGCTATTCGGGGCCTTTTGTGGTTCCATATGAATTTTAGGATTGCTTGTTCTAGTTTCAAGAAGAATGCTGGTGCAATTTTGATTGGGATTGCATTGAATGTGTAGATAGCTTTGGGTAGTATTGACATTTTGACAATATTTATTCTTCCAATCCATGAGCAGGGAATGTCTTTCCATTTCTGTATATCTTCTTCAATTATCTTCATAAGCTTTCTATAGTTTTCAGCATACAGATCTTTTACATCTTTGGTTAGATTTATTCCTAGGTATTTTATGCTTCTTGGTGCAATTGTGAATGGGATCAGTTTCTTTATTTGTCTTTCTGTTGCTTCATTGTTAGTGTATAAGAATGCAACTGATTTCTGTATCTTGATTTTGTATCCTGCAACTTTGCTGAATTCATGTATCAGTTCTAGCAGACTTTTGGTGGAGTCTATCGGATTTTCCATGTATAGTATCATGTCATCTGCAAAAAGTGAAAGCTTGACTTCATCTTTGCCAATTTGGATGCCTTTGATTTCCTTTTGTTGTCTGATTACTGATGCTAGAACTTCCAGCACTATATTAAACAACAGCGGTGAGAGTGGGCATCCCTGTCGTGTTCCTGATCTCAGGGAAAAAGCTCTCAGTTTTTCCCCATTGAGGATGATGTTAGCTGTGGGCTTTTCATAAATGGCTTTTATGATGTTTAAGTATGTTCCTTCTATCCCAACTTTCTCAAGGGTTTTTGTTAAGAAAGGGTGCTGAATTTTGTCAAAGGCCTTTTCTGCATCGATTGACAGGATCATATGGTTCTTATCTTTTCTTTTATTAATGTGATGTATCACGTTGATTGATTTGCGAATGTTGAACCAGCCCTGCATCCCAGGAATGAATCCCACTTGATCATGGTGAATAATTCTTTTTATATGCTGTTGAATTCGATTTGCTAGTATCTTATTGAGAATTTTTGCATCCATATTCATCAGGGATATTGGCCTGTAGTTCTCTTTTTTTTACTGGGTCTCTGTCTGGTTTAGGAATCAAAGTAATACTGGCTTCATAAAATGAGTCTGGAAGTTTTCCTTCCCTTTCTATTTCATGGAATAGCTCGAGAAGGATAGGTATTATCTCTGCTTTAAACGTCTGGTAGAACTCCCCTGGGAAGCCATCTGGTCCTGGACTCTTATTTGTTGGGAGATTTTTGATAACCGATTCAATTTCTTCACTGGTTATGGGTCTGTTCAAGCTTTCTATTTCCTCCTGATTGAGTTTTGGAAGAGTGTGGGTGTTTAGGAATTTGTCCATTTCTTCCAGGTTGTCCAATTTGTTGGCATATGATTTTTCATAGTATTCCCTGATAATTGTTTGTATCTCTGAGGGATTGGTTGTAATAATTCCATTTTCATTCATGATTTTATCTATTTGGGTCATCTCCCTTTTCTTTTTGAGAAGCCTGGCTAGAGGTTTGTCAATTTTCTTTATTTTTTCAAAAAACCAATCTTGGTTTCGTTGATCTGCTCTACCGTTTTTTTAGATTCTATATTGTTTATTTCTGCTCTGATCTTTATGATTTCTCTTCTTCTGCTGGGTTTAGGCTGCCTTTGCTGTTCTGCTTCTATTTCCTTTAGGTGTGCTGTTAGATTTTGTATTTGGGATTTTTCTTGTTTCTTGAGATAGGCCTGGATTGCAATATATTTTCCTCTCAGGACTGCCTTCGCTGCATCCCAAAGTGTTTGGATTGTTGTATTTTCATTTTCATTTGTTTCCATATATTTTTTAATTTCTTCGCTAATTGCCTAGTTGACCCACTCATTCTTTAGTAGGGTGTTCTTTAACCTCCATGCTTTGGGAGGTGTTCCAGACTTTTACCTGTGGTTGATTTCAAGCTTCATCGCATTGTGGTCTGAAAGTATGCATGGTATGATTTCAATTCTTGTATACTTATGAAGGGCTGTTTTGTGATCCAGTATATGATCTATCTTGGAGAATGTTCCATGTGCACTCGAGAAGAAAGTATATTCTGTTGCTTTGGGATGCAGAGTTCTAAATATATCTGTCAAGTCCATCTGATCCAATGTATCATTCAGGACCCTTGTTTCTTTATTGACAGTGTGTCTAGATGATCTATGCATTTCTGTAAGTGGGGTGTTAAAGTCCCCTGCAATGACCACATTCTTATCAATAAGGTTGCTTATGTTTATGAGTAATTGTTTTATATATCTGGGGGCTCGGGTATTTGGCGCATAGACATTTATAATTGTTAGCTCTTCCTGATGGATAAGCCCTGTAATTATTATATAATGCCCTTCTTCATCTCTTGTTACAGCCTTTAATTTAAAGTCTAGTTTGTCTGATATAAGTATGGCTACTCCAGCTTTCTTTTGGCTTCCAGTAGCATGATAAATAGTTCTCCATCCCCTCACTCTCAATCTAAAGGTGTCCTCAGGTCTAAAATGAGTCTCTTGTAGACAGCAAATAGATGGGTCTTGTTTTTTTATCCATTCTGATACCCTATGTCTTTTGGTTGGCGCATTTAATCCATTTACATTCAGTGTTATTATAGAAAGATACGGGTTTAGAGTCATTGTGATGTCTTTATGTTTTATGCTTGTAGCGATGTCTCTGGTACTTTGTCTCACAGGATCCCCCTTAGGATCTCTTGTAGGGCTGGTTTCGTGGTGACAAATTCCTTCAGTTTTTGTTTGTTTGGGAAGACCTTTATCTCTCCTTCTATTCTAAATGACAGACTTGCTGGATAAAGGATTCTCGGCTGCATATTTTTTCTGTTTAGCACACTGAAGATATCGTGCCAAGCCTTTCTGGCCTGCCAAGTTTCAAAGGAGAGATCAGTCACGAGTCTTATAGGTCTCCCTTTATATGTGAGGGCACGTTTATCCCTTGCTGCTTTCAGAATTTTCTCTTTATCCTTGTATTTTGCCAGTTTCACTATGATATGTCGTGCAGAAGATCGATTCAAGTTACGTCTGAAGGGAGTTCTCTGTGCCTCTTGGATTTCAATGCCTTTTTCCTTCCCCAGTTCAGGGAAGTTCTCAGCTATAATTTGTTCAAGTACCCCTTCAGCACCTTTCCCTCTCTCTTCCTCCTCTGGGATACCAATTATGCGTATATTATTTCTTTTTAGTGTATCACTTAGTTCTCTAATTTTCCCCTCATACGCCTGGATTTTTTTATCTCTCTTTTTCTCAGCTTCCTCTTTTTCCATAATTTTATCTTCTGGTTCACCTATTCTCTCCTCTGCCTCTTCAATCCGAGCCGTGGTCGTTTCCATTTTATTTTGCATCTCGTTTAAAGCGTTTTTCAGCTCCTCCTGACTGTTCCTTAGTCCCTTGATCTCTGTAGCAAGAGATTCTCTGCTGTTCTCTATACTGTTTTCAAGCCCAGCGATTAAATTATGAGTATTATTCTAAATTCACTTTGTTATATTATTTAAATCCTTTTTGATCAGTTCATTCGCTGTTGTTATTTCCTGGAGATTCTTTTGAGGGGAATTCTTCCGTTTGGTCGTTTTGGATAGTCCCTGGAGTGGTGCGGACCTGCAGGGCACTTCCCCTGTGCTGTGGTGTATAACTGGAGTTGGTGGGCGGGGCCGCAGTCCGACCCGATGTCTGCCCCCAGCCCACCGCTGGGGCCACAGTCAGACTGGTGTGTGCCTTCTCTTCCCCTCTCCTAGGGGCGGGATTCACTGTGGGGTGGCGTGGCCCATCTGGGCTGCTTGCACACTACCAGGCTTGTGGTGCTGGGGATCTGGCGTATTAGCTGGGGTGGGTAGGCAAGGTGCACGGGGGCAGGAGGGGCAGGCTTAGCTCGCTTCTCCTTAGGTGACCAGCTTCAGGAGGGGCCCTGTGGCAGCGGGAGGGAGTCAGACCCGCTGCCGGAGGGGTGGCTCCACAGAAGCACAGCCTTGGGTGTTTGCATGGAGCAAGCAAGTTCCCTGGCAGGAACTGGTTCCCTTTGGGATTTTGGCTGGGGGATGGGCGAGGGAGATGGCGCTGGTGAGCGCCTTTGTTCCCCGCCAAGCTGAGCTCTGTCCTCCAGGGCTCAACAACTCTCCCTCCCTTTGTCCTCCAGCCTTCCCGCTTTCCGAGCAGAGCTGTTAACTCATGACCTCCCAGGTGTTAAGTCGCGCTTGCTGTCGGAACACACTCCGTCCGGCTCCTCCGCTTTTGCAAGCCAGACTCGGGGCTCTGCTTGGACGGCGGGCTGCCCCTCTGCCCTGGCTCCCTCCCGCCAGTCCGTGCAGCACGCACCGCCTCTCCGCCCTTCCTACCCTCTTCCATGGGCCTCTCGTCTGCGCTTGGCTCCAGAGACTCCGTTATGCTAGTCTTCTGGCGGTTTTCTGGGTTATTTAGGCAGGTGTAGGTGGAATCTAAGTGATCAGCAGGACGCGCGGTGAGCCCAGCATCGTCCTACGCCGCCATCTTCCCAACCCCTTGACAGTATTTTTTAAAAAGTATATGCCCTTTGACACAAAAACTCCACATCCAGAAATATAACTTGTATAGACACGTGCAAAATGTACATTTTCAGAGATCTTAGAGCACTCTTACTGAAACTGATAGTTCCAGGCCTACATGGTCGACGCTTTCCTAGTGTGCTTAGAGTTCATCACCTGTGTGTAGGGCCTCTGGTAGACCTCTCTCAAAAATAAATAAACATTAAATTTTTTTTATTCAAAATACTATTCTAATGGAATTTTTATAAGCATTACATTATAAATTAATATACGAGTTGTCTTTTATAACATTTAGCATTTCCATTCAGGAATGTGGTATACAGCATAATTTAATCACTTCTACCTTTTAGGGCCCATGGTATATTTTTTTCAAATCCATCTTGCTAATATAATATTAAAGAATAGAGTAGGGGCACCTGGGTGGCTTAGTTAACTGTCTGACTCTTGATTTCGGCTCAGGTCATGATTTCACAGTTCGTGGGATCAAGTCCCGTGTCAGGCTCTGTGCTGACAGCCCAAAGCCTGTGTGGGATTCTCTCTCCCTCTCTCTCTGCCTTTCCCCCACTCGCATGCACACATGCACGCTCTCTCTCTCTCTCTCTCTGAAAATAAATAAACACAAAATTTTAAAAAAAGAGTGAAGTATAGAAAGCCAATATAGAAAAGCAAATAGGTTCGTGTAAACAGACATACACACATTGCACAATATATACCCACCTATGTAACGATAAAGATTTGCGTTAGCACCTGAGATGTTTTCTGTACTGCTTGCTAGTCATTGCTGACATATTGGAAACCCACTGGCTCGTGTATGTTTGTTTATTACCAGCTTCATTAGTTGGGGTCATGGCAGAAAAGTAAATGGCACACTCAAATGGATAATTGATAAGAATTTTAAGAAAAGTCTCTTGATGAAGGCATGAGCAGGATTAAGAATGTAACATGAGGTGATAAGACACCAGGGACTGGCAATGATGGGAATCCGTTACCTTAAGCAGCCTGCAGGAGCAGAAGAGTGTTGTGTTATGTCTCCAGTGCCCGGTGAGAGCCGTAGCCATAGGGAAGACCACCTGAACAAACCCATGGCCTCCCAGGGAATAAACAGTAAATACCATGATCTCATTCTGCTTCTACACACTGCTCTCCAGCTGACGCTTCCTATTTGCTGAATCCAACCAGATGACAAAGAGCAGAGGTGGTGTGTTTTGAAGAACTCAGCCTCCCTACCGGGGAGAAAGGTGCAGAAAAGGACAGAGCACTCTCAAGACCTAGAGAGAGCAAGGGAATGAACAAAGCATGGCTTTTTATTAGAATTGAGACCCATGCATCTGTAAAAAGAGTGAAGAAGACTTACACATCTTGACAAGATAAATACTGAAAATAGTGAATAAAATCAGGTTAGAAAATACAAGTTCGGTAGGCTACAAATCATGTGTGTTTATTCCAATGACTTATGAAGACCCAGAAAGCAACAATATTAATTTCATGTACATGAACCTTATTAAAAATAATACCAAAAAGTAAAAACATGGAAGGGGAAAATATATACTAACTTCAGGGTTGCCTCTGGGACTGGAGAGAGTGAACAACATGGGAATGAGAAGGCTTTCACTTCTGTATCATTTCATTACATAGACATGTGATACTTTCTAAAATCCACGTGGTGGTCATGAATTTCTGTTAAACTTTCTCTTGACTTTTTCATGTGATTTTAGTACTTCATAATTAACTATAAAATTAAATGTTGGTGCAGGAAGGAGAGAGCGAAAGAGTAGTCACCTTAGAAGAGGCAGCGGCGTATATTTCTGCAGGTACAGATCAAGGTCTGAGTCAGGATGCCCAACTGCAGAGCAGAAAGTGTCTTCCTGTGTTCCTCCAGCACATCTGGCCCATCGGCCCTGCCTGTGTGTCCTTCTCGGGCCACTGTCATCTCCCTCAAAGTCAGAGGACTTGCAACCACATTCTGATCTTAAGTTTTCCTAAGCCTTAGTTTTAAATGGTGCTGACACTTTTTCTCCTTTCCTGTGACTTGGTTGTAAGAAGTCATAGGGGCGCTTGGCTGGCTCACTTGGGGGAAGTGTGCAACTCTTGATCTCAGGGTCATGGTTTCAAGCCCCACGTTGGGTGTAGAGAATACTTAAAAACAAAATCTTAAAAAAAAAGAAAAAAAAAGAATCCAAGATAACCTGCATTGGCTGCTGGTAATGATGGTTGGCACTGTTTTAGACTGAAGCTCGTAAGAATGAATCAGTGTAAATGAATGAGTTTGTGTTGAGGTTCTGAAGGCATTGTAGTTTATCTGTGTTCTGTTCTCTTCCTTCATAGCCTATAAATTCCTGTGGGGCACAAAACACTTTTCATTTATGTGATTTATCTTTGTGTCTCAGCACCTGGCACAGTGCCTGACATCAATCAGAGAAACACTTGTGTTCAAGCTATAGTGAAAATTTAGGAGTGTGGAGCATTGCACAGTAAGAGGAGCAAAATCAAAAGAAGGGGACTATAGGAAAATAATTTGGGGAAAGGCTATATCTTACAATGAAACACACTTAATACTAATTAGGACAACATTTATAATACATTTATCCTGTGTGTGCCTTGGTTGTGAGGTACAAATGCTATTCTATAATGGGTGCAGGTGTGGACTTTAGCTGTTGCCTTTTCCTTGATTTTGTTTTAGTTTCTTTACTTTCCTAAATTTGAAACTAATGGAAACTTGATAAAAATAATACAACAAGCACTTGTGTAACCTTTACCTAGAGAAGAAGGGTCCTTTATACCTGTTTTCCCCATGGATTCAGCGAGTGGATTATGCATTTGGTTTGATGGTCATGCCCCCTTAGTCTTCTTTAATCTAGATGGGACCCCCCCCCCAAAACACACTTTCTAAATTCTTCATGACATTGGCATTTCTGAGGAGTTCTGGTAATTTGCCTTGCAAAACGTATCTCCATC
Source organism: Panthera uncia (assembly GCF_023721935.1). Taxonomy (NCBI): domain Eukaryota; kingdom Metazoa; phylum Chordata; class Mammalia; order Carnivora; family Felidae; genus Panthera; species Panthera uncia. The sequence continues at coordinate 110,549,785 of NC_064808.1, read as the reverse complement.
AGGATTTGTCTGATGGTTTCCTCACTTTTAGATGCAAGTTAAATATTTTTGGCAAAAAATGTCGTTTAGATGATTTTGTGTGTCTCAAAAGATGTTTACATCACTGCAGGGAAAATATAATGTCAGTTTTGTTCCAATATTAATGATGCTAAATCTGATCACTTGATGAGGTTAGCATTACCACAACACTCCTGTGAAGATAATTGATTTCTGTTTGTAATTAAAAAGTAATCTGTGGGGTGATGTTTGACACTGATTGTGCCGTTATTGCAGTGGATCTAGCGTCCATTGAAAAATCTAGTTTGAATTAATTATTACATACGTTTTGCAAAATAATGATTTTCTAATTCTATCACTCATTCTGCATTTAGTAGCTGCAAGAGTTTTCCCTGAACACACAGCTCTATTGCTGTAGTCACAGATTCTGGTTCTGCCTTCAGTGTGGGATAATCCATTACACTGTTATGATTTTGTTGCTCAGATTGCCTCATGTCTCACCAGGAGGAACTCCTTGGCCTCTGGATCGTTTTAACGCACCGCCGTAAATTCTTGAGCACTTCTTTGCTTTCTGACCCAACAGTGTATTACAGGCTGTTGTTTTACGTTCCCTTCTCCACACCTGGAGACGGCCTTTGCTCTGGGGACCCTGGTGCCTGTGCCTGTTAGTAGGGCCATGATTCAGATCTCAGGGCCGCTGCAATAGACATGCTCACAGCGACATAGCAGGAGGCCACGTGGGCCCCACCACCACTGCCTCCATGCGTCTCCACTGCAGTAACTCCAGTGCATCTTCTGACAAGCAGTTCAGCTTCCCCTCAACAAATTCATCACACTGCGGTCAGAGTGACCTTTCCAAAAATCACACCCGTTCCTGTCATACCCAGGACAGAAGCGTGTGCATAGATGCACCCAGGCACCGCATGATACACTTAAATCCATTTGATGGCTGCCCTTTGGGGTAGGATAGACACCAGAATCACTAGCATCATCAGAAAGACCCCGCAAGGCCTGTCCTTCCCGACACTCCAGTGGCTTTGGGCTACTTTACCCCAGCGCCACATCAGTATGATTCATATCTTTATAAGAGGAGGAAATTTAGACAGACATGAACAGAGGGAAGATGGTGTGGAAAATGATGGAGAAAACTACCATGTGCAAGCCAAGGAGAGGGGCCTGGAACAGACCCTGCCTTCAGGCCCCAGGAGTCCTGCAAACACCTCAATCTCAGATCTCCAGCCTCCAGACTGTGGGAAAGTAATTTCTGTTGCTTCAGCCCCCAGTCCATGGTCCTCTGTCATAGCAGCCTTAGCAGATGAATCACTGCCTTTCCACCTTGTTAGCTCACAGCATTTAGCACAGGGCATCTCACACCACAGACACTTGATAAATGTTTTTTCGTGTGACTTGAATTAATCACCACGTTATAGTGTATGGCTTCCCAATTACAGTGTAGATACTGTGGCCTTCAGAACTGACTTCAGGGGCACCTAGGTGGCTCAGTAGGTTAAGTGGCTGACTTCGGTCCAGGTCATGATCTCAAAGTTCGTGAGTCTGAGCCTCCCCATTGGGCTCTGTGCTGACAGCGTGGAGGCTGCTTGGGATTCTCGCTCCTTCTCTTTGCCTGTTCCCCACTCATGCTGTCTGTCCCTCCCTCCCTCCCTCTCTCTCTCTCTCTTTCAAAATAAAGACATAAAAATTTTTTTTTAAAAAAGGAAGCACCATCTGCCTCTTAGCAAGTTTTAAGTGTCCAGTATTGTTAACAGTGGCCATCATGCTGTGCATTAGATCTTCATAACTTACTCATCTTGCATTACCGAAATTGGTACCCTTCGACCATCTCCTCATCCCCTACCTACCCCCTATGCCTCTACGAGCTTCACTATTTTAGATTCCACACATAAGTGAGATCATCTCAACAAAGTTGTTTAACAAAGGAGAAAAAGAGGCACGATCTGACCTGCCACCTAGGTTTGAGAAAGCAGACATTGGTAACTGATGATTTCTCTCACTTTTTTTTAATCCTTTAAGGATAGACTAGGATGCTTCTGTGTCCCTGTGAGTCCGTGTGGCCCTAACAGGCCAAATTTTCCTATAATTATTCAAGAAAATGTTCTAAAGTCCATTGGGGTAACATCAGTTGGCTTGCTGCTCTCACAACTTGCCTGGACGGATCCACTCCACTTGAAATATCGCAAATCAACACTGTTCTTACTTTTGGGAGAATGGCGTCTCCTGCACTCAGGCTAGGCTCCTGCTCTGTAGTCAGAGGTAAAGAATGTACAGGGGCTCCCCAGGTAACACACCCCAGCACACCCAAATGCCCTTTCCTGCCCACGTCCATGAGCATGCCGTATTCCAGATTACTTCACTTTCGGAGTTGCTAGATCGTATTCCACCCCCAGTTCACCCCCATGATTTTTATCCCCAGCTGGGACGACTTCCCACCCGCCCCCATGAACCATGAGACATTTACCCCCACAGGAGAACCATCACCTCTTCCTCCCTTATGTCCAGTCATTTGGGAGGTAAAAAAAAAAAAAAAAAAAGGACAACAGAGATCTTTAGGGAGTTTTCTACGGAAAATTAATTACTTTCTACTTTTTATATTCAGGGAGAAGTACTCTGTGATTAAAAATAAGTGGGAAAAAGGCTCACGTTCAAAAATAGACACAGCTTTCCATCTGCACCGATATGCCCTTTGATAAAGACGTGTGTTCATTTTCTTTCAATAATCCCATGTCCTGTGACTGATTTCTGAGAGAATGTGGTGTTACAAACTCCAGGTGGGTCACAGCCCAGTAATGATATCAGAGTATAAACCATCATAATCCTTCCATTAAACTTTGAGCAATCACAATACCACCACCAACGATAGTGAAAGAAAAGCCTTTTTCTCGAGAAGCACAGACCATTTATGGGAATGTTTGAGCTGCCTTTCAATAAACACAGACACGTGAGTCAGCCGTGAGCTTGAGTCTGGGGGTGGGGGAGAAGGTGGCTGACAGCAGCAGGTTTCATGACCCATGGGTACATGGTGCGTACATGTGGTGGCCCTCACCATGAATATTTCGACCCTCCGAGGCTGTGATCTTTTCTCTGAAAATGAACGCTGGCTTCTAGATATCTCACGGCTCGGTTCGTAATAGCTATATTTGTGCATTTAATTTATGGTGTTTCCTTCGATCATCCTTTAAAAACTCTTCACTAAATTGAAAACTCTACCCATCAGGTGTAGCAGATGCCACTGCCCTGTGTCTCGTCCCCACAGCTGCAGCTGGGATGACCGGTCTGGGCCAGTTGCCAGCACCCAATCTAAGGCATCTCATCTCCACTTGTGTACACCAAGGCCTCTTCAGAGGCAAAGAGCTTGCTCAGCCCTGCACAGCACAGCCCAGGAGCGTGCGGCAGTGATGTCCAGAGCCATGCTAACCAGCGGGGCGTGGGACCAGGCAGAGAAAGGCCCTTTAGATGCACAGTCCCAGGCAGCATTCCCTATGTTTCTCAGACGTTTTTGCAAAACTGCGCCGGCCTCGACTTCAGGGACTCCTCATGATGTGGGTCTTCCTCTCTGCCTAGCTCAAGGGCCCCCTCCCAGTCAGAGGACCGCTTTCAGGAGAGGCCAAAGACAACAAATACCTTCAAGTCTAGTGTCATCTAGATGTGAAATTTAGATACTGAATCAAAGGCAGTGAGAGCAACTTGGAAAAAGTGTCATCTAACCATTAAGCACTTTGTCAGTTTAGTGCTTACCAGCTTACCACTGCTAAGCGCTGTTGCAGGCACTGGGGACCTGCTCCAGGAAGTGGCTATTAGAAATAGCAATTCACTGAGTTAATATTTGTAAAGCACTTAGCACTGTGCCTAATACATATTGAGTAGTATGTGCCCATTAAACAAATAGAAAATAGATAAATGGACTATGTCCTGAGCATCTACTGATTATATCTCCAAGTATAAAACCATCTCTCAGCTTTTCAACAAACTCCAACAGTCTTTTTAATTAAACTTTTGAGATAATTAGACATTCAATAAAGTCGTAAGAAATAATAACAGAATGACCACATGTGCCCTTTATCTGAATAGCATAATTTTAGTTACAGTGCTAATCAAAATAATTCAATTTCCCTGTTTTCTTTTTTCATTTTGCCTGAAACACAGGGTCCAGTGCTTTTTTATTGAGGTGAAATTTTCATAACATAAAATCCATTTTGAAATGGCATTTAGTGCATTCATAACATTGTGTGCCTGCCCATTCCAAGTTCCAAAACATTTCATCAGCCAAAAAGAAAACCCCGAACCCAGTAAGCAAGCACTCCTTGTTCTTCCCTTCCCCCAGCCCCTGGCAACCATCAACCTATTTATTGTCTCTGTGGATTTACCTGTTCTGGATAGTTCATGTAAATGGAGCCATGCATTCTAAGACCTCCTGTGTCGGGCTTCTTTCACTTAAGCACGATGGTTCTTAGATTCACCTACATCATAACATATACAGATACTTCATTCTTTTTTATTGCCAAATAATAACCCATTGTATGTACATACCACGTTGGTTATCCATTCATCCACTAATAGACATTTTGATTCTTTCCACCTCTTGGCTATTGTGAAAAGTACTGCTGTGAAGATTCCTGTACAAGATTTTGTTTGAGTACCTCTTTTCAATTTTGGGGTGGTGAATATGCCTAAGGGTGGCGTTGCTGTGTCATATGGTAATTCTATGTTTAACTTTTTCAGAAACCACTAAATGATTTTCCACAGTGGCCGCACCATTTTACATTCCTACTAGCAGTGTGCACAGGTTCCAGTTTCTCCACATCCTTGTCAACATTTGTTAATTTCATCTTTTGTGGTAGTAGTATAGCCAACCCAGTGGGTGTGAAGTGATATTTCATTGTGGTTTTAGTTTGCATTTACCTAATGACTAATGATGTTAAGCATCTTGTCATATACTTGTTGGCCATTCATGTATTTTCTTTAGATATATGTCTATTCGGCTTCTTTGCCCAAAGTTATCTTTTCACTTTCTTGATAATGCCCTTTCATGCATTAAAAACAAAAGTTTTTAATTTTCATGGCATTTAATTTATTTGCTTTTTCTTTTGTTGTTTATGCTTTTGAATTATCTAAGAATTCATTGCCAAATCCATGGTCATGAAGTTTACCTCTTCTTCTAAGAGTTTTATAACATTAGCTCCTACATTTAGGTTGTTTATCCCTTTTGAGTTATTTTATATAGTATGAGGTAGGGGTGCAACTTCACTCCTCAACACATGACTACCCGGTTGTCCCAGCGTCATCTATTGAGGGAACTATCCGTTTCCTTTACAGTGGTCTTGGCACTGCTGTTGCAAGTCAATTAACTGTATATGTGAAGATTTATCTCTGGGCTTTTTATCCTGTTCCATAGATCTTCATGTCTATCTTTATGTCAGCACCACACCATTTTGATTACAGTAGCTTTTTATTAAGTTTTGAAATCAGGTAGTGGGAGTCCTCCAACTTTGTTCTTTTTCAAAATTGTTTTGGCTCCTTTCAATACCATATGAATTTGAAATTTGGCTTTCCTATTTCTTGAGAGAAAAAAAAGGCTATTGGAATTCTGATAGAGATTACATTGAATCTGTAGATCACATTGGGTAATACTGCTATTCTAATTATATTAAGTCTTCCAATCCATTAACATAAGTTGTCTCCATTTATTTAGGTCTTTAACCTTGATTATATTTACTTATACCTATTTATTTTGGATGCTATTGTAAGTGAAAGTTTTCTTAATTTTGTCTTTGGATAATTCGTTGCTAGTGTATGGAAATAAAACTGATTTTTGTGTACTGATCTGCAGTTTTTTATAATTTGTTTATTAGCTGTAATTGTATTTTGTAGAGTATTTAGGATTTTATATATATAAGATCATGTCATCTGTGGAGAAAGGTAGCCTTACTTCTTCCTCTCCGATTTGTATGTCTTTTTTTCTTTTGCTTGCCTAACTGCTCTGGCTAGAATGTCCAGTATAATGCCATGCTGAAGTGGCAAACATGGGCATTCTTGTCTTCTTCCTCATCTTATGAGGACTGCTTTCAGACTCTAACCATTCAGTATGTTAGCTGTGGATTTTCCATAAATTCTCTTTGTGAGATTGAGGAATTTTCCTTCCTCCAAGTTGGTCAAGCTATCTTTATCATGGAATGCTGCTGAATTTTGTAAAATGTTTTCTTACATGAATTGAGGTGACCATGTGGTGTTTTTTTTCTTAATTGTATTAATGTGATATATTGATTTTCATATATTGAGCCTCATTTGAATTTTGAATACATCTCATTTGGTCACAGTGTATAATGATTGTAACATGCTGCTTGATTCAACTTTATTGAGGATTTTTACCCATATGTTCATAAGGAATGTTGGTCTCTAGTTTTCTTTTCTAATGATGCCATCATCTGGCTTTGGTATTAATGCTGGATCTAAGGCAGGATAGGATATAGCTGGATAATATTTTTAACCCATTCTGCCAATCTTTGACTTTTAATTGGAGTTAGTCCATTTACATTTAAAGTGGATACTACCAAGGAAGGACTTCTGACATTTTTCTGTTTGTTTTCTATATTTCATCTTTTGTTCCTTAGTTCCTTCATTATTGCCTTCTTTTGTGTTTAGTTGTTTTTCATAATGTATCATTTTGATTATTTTATTTTCTATATAATTTCTAGTTATTTTCTTACTGGTTATTCTCTGCTGCTATAACTCTGGCTTTATACAGCTCTATCCCACCCCTTTATGGCATTGTCATCATGAATTAATCTTTGTATGTCGTGTAACCATTAGCATAGATGATAATTTATGTCTTATGCATTTGTCTTTTAAGTCATACAGGGGGAAAACAGAGTTACAAACCAAAAATACAATAAAACAGTTATGCTGTCTCTTGTATTTACCTATGTATTCGATTTTACCAGTGTTCCTTATTTCTTTGTATGGCTTCAAGTTCATTTTCATCTGAAGAACTCCCTTTAGTATTCCGATAGGGCAGGTCTACTAGTGATGAACCACTTCAGCTTTTGTTTATTGAGAAATGTCCTAGTTTCTCCTTCATTTTTCAAGTATAGTTTTGCTGGATATACAACTTTTGGTTTGCAGGTTTTTTTTTTCTTTCAGCACTTTATATATGTCATTCCATGCCTTCAGATTCCATGGATTGTGCTGAGAAATCAGCTGTTAATCTTGAGAATCACTCATACATAATGCCTTTCTTATCTCATTGCTTTCAAGACTCTCTGCCTTTGACTTTCAGCAGTTTGATTTTAATGTGTCTCAGTATGGTTATCCTTGTGTTTGTCCTCCTTGGAGTTTGTTGAGCTTCTTGGATATGCAGATTTTTGTTCAAATTGGGGGAGTTAGGGACCATTATACTTCAGATATTCTTTCTGTCCCCTTCTCTATGTCCTGTCTCTTGGGACTCCTATGATGAGTATGTTTGCATGCTTGATGATATCCAAAAGGCCTATCTTTCTCCATTCCTTCTTTCTTCTCCCCACCCTGGATAATTTTAGTTGATCTGTCTTCAAGTTTGTTGGTTCTTTCTTCTACCTACTCAAATATGCTATTGAAACCTACTATTGAATTTTTCATTTATGTTTCTGTACTTTTTAGGTCCAGAATTTCTGTTGGGGTCCTTTTTATATTTTCTGTATCTTTATTGATATTCTCTATTTGTTGAGACATCATTTTACTGGTTTCCTCTATCTCTTTGCCCATGGTTTCCTTTAACTCTTTTAGCCTAATAAGTCAGTTGGTTTAAAATCTTTGCTTCATATGTCCACTGTCTGTGCTTCCTAAAGGACAGTCTCTGTTGATTTCCTCCATGAATAGGCTATACTTTTCTACTTTTCTCTGCATACCGCATATTTTTGTGAAAAACTGGATATTTGAATATTATGATAACTAGAAATCAGATTCTTCCCCCTCCTCAGGTAATTTATTTTATTTTATTTTTGCTTGTTGTGGTTGTAGTGGTTTGTTTATTATTTTTCTAAACTATTTTTGTAAAGTCTGTATTCTTTGTTGGGTGTAGTCTCAGAAGTCTCTCTGTTCTTTTGGCTTAGAGTCAGCTAGTGTTGTAGAGGTTGTCTCGAATACCTAAATGACAGGAAGGAAAGGTAAAGGCTGAAAGAGATAGGAAAGGAAATGAAAGAAAAAAGAGCCTCTCCCAATGTTTGCAGATTAGTTGTCTAAGTTTAGTGCATAGCCAGGCTATTTACAGCTCTGCATTAGCCTGCACTTTGTGAGAGATGAAAGCTCCAGGTGTTCTCTGGTCTTTCTGGGCGTGCATTCTGCCCTGGGCGTGCACATGGCTTTCTAGATTCCCTGGTGTATACAGACACTTTGCAATACCCTAATCTCCCAAAGAAACTCTCTCCCCAGTTTCTCTTTCTAGACTGTTGGAGTGTCAGGGGTTTTGTTTTGGTTTGTTTGTTTGTGTGTTTTGCCTCAAATGCAGTCTCTTGCCCCAGAAGTAGCACATTGTTCATTTGCCTTACAGTGTTTCCAAGGAATGCCCTCTACATAGCCACTCTTTCACTGTGACAGAGCTCGAAGTCAGGTGGAACAGAAGCAACCACCCTACACCAGCCCTTCAGGTAGTCTCCAGATGGGTCAAAACAGACAAAACACAGTTCTTTGAGGATATTATCTTTTCTGCTCCTTCCAGAACCAGAGACCGGGGTCTACCCTGGGAACTCAGGCTTCTATCTTCAAGATCATCACTAGGCCAGGAAGGGAAGTCAGGCAAGAGCAAGCAAAATTCCACAAAGTTTTCCTTATGTGTAAGTTGCCCTCCCCACCACCACCTTTTTTGTACCACATTTGCTTGCTTTCTGTCAACCTTTGGCTGTTTTCCAGAGTTCTGACAGAATTGCTTCTGACAGTTTTTGCTTTATTTTTTGTTATTTCCATGAGGGATGGGCTTTTGGAGTTACCCACTCCATCTTGTTTGCTGACATCACTTTCCCTGGTAGTTTTTAAAAATTTCATCCTTGATTTATAGAAACTTTCAGAGAGGTAAAAAAACTGGTAAGTATTATCACCAGCCACCAGATAATAACTTTCACATATGTCTCGATAATCACAATGTCTTGACCATATCTATTTATACAAAATATATTTAAATATGTATTTAGAAATGTTTGTAATAGATGTCAGCATCATTTGTGAAAATGCACATACCCGAAGAGCAAAAGCAATTTCAATGCCATGGGCTTCCACCTCTTTAACACTGTTCCATTTATATATAGGCTTGTGTCACTTCCACACTCAAAATCCCACCACTTTCTTGGAACAAAAACCCACAGTCAGGGCTTGGGATGATGGCAGAAAAACACTCTGCCCACTTTAACATGACAGGACATCGACCAGCTGCCCATGGTCAGCAGCAATGGGAGAGAGAGAGGAGCAGTGAGTCAGCAGAGTCTGTTTTCAGCCTGTGTGCCCTACCTCCCTCTCACCAATCCGTCTACTCATCCCTCTGGAATCTAGATCCAAGTGAAGATAAGCCATCGTAATGAAGTTTGAGAAACACTCTCATATGCACTGATCTCTCTTTCCTCAACTTCTAGAGAACTTATTTCTAAAATTTATTTTTGTTTTTTATAAAATAATGTATGTACCTAAAACTCTCAAATGATAGTAGGGTAGTACTCTTTAAAGATTGAGTCATTGAAGGCAGAAAGAAAGGAAAAGAAAGGGAAGGGGAGGGGAGGGAAGGGAAGGGAAAAAAAAAAACCTATTATAACCCTATTATAACCTTTTACTTCTGTACCCTTCTTGAAGCTAGACAAGTGGGATGCATTCCCAAAATACCCTGATATCATCTTCCTTGATAGGCCCACAGACCACCACCTTAGTCATGAGTCTCCATATTCTTAATAGTTTTCCAGCTCCTATTGTTTTCTAAAAATAACATAAATGACAAAATTATAAATGTGTCATCAAGGCAAAAAAGTCATCAATTTCATAAAAAGGCAAGTTCATACTACATATCTATGCTTTTCCTCCGCTCCAGCCAGTCCAAGCACCTTAGACTCACATACCTACATTTGAGAAAATAACATGTTTTCCAATTTTGCTTCAAATGGTTGAAGTATTTTCAAAATATATAATAAAACAAATAGTTGGAAAAGTGTATGTACCAAGAAAACGTTATTTAGGGAAAAGTAACAAGCATCACAAACATCTTTTGGTTTTTGTTTTGTTTCTGAGTCATGCACAATTAATAACCTGTCCAATTGTCTTTTTTCCATCTGAGAGAGATGTTGGGGTCATAGTGATATGGAGGTTGGAATACTCCCTAGTATGGCCAGGGGAATAAATCTGCACAGTGCATATGATAATAAAATATGGATTATGAAAAAATGAGTAAAATGCACTCACTTATAAAAGTGTCCTTGGTCTTTTTTAAACAAGAAAAGGACAAGAAGCAATTAGTATATCTTCAAAGCAAGAGTCAAAGAGGTAATGAAATCCTGTAGTTGAGGTTCTTAGCTTGTTATCAAGGGTTTTTTTAACCCAAAGAGATGAGAACATGTTAATCAAATTAATAAATTAAAGTTTTCCACACTTTGAAGAGTGGAATCGAAAAGCTCATCAGTCTGTGCCTTGTAACAAAATTCCTATGTGTTAATGCACTTTAAAATTATACATTAGTGTTTTTTTTTAATCTGACAGTTTGATTTGCCATGAAAAACATTATTCCTGGTTTCGTGTGATTTACATGATGAACAAAGGATCTGCGGAGCTCTCCTTCAGAACCACTATGTCCACAAAATGGTGTTCTCCCTTGAGAACATATACAGAAACTTAAAATAATACCCAGAAAAATTGAGGCAATGGTAGGCATGAAATGGTTAACTAGTATTATGTATTATTTGCGGTGTTTTTGGTTTTTTTTCTGGCAAAGATTTGTAATGTATTCATCTTCTCTATAGTTTTTGTTTATGGGTTCTTCAGCAGGCCTTTAGTCTCTTTGGATGTTCGTGCATTTTATGACTGAACAAAACAGTATGTGCTGAAGGTATATTTATTTTAATGAAGATAGGCTGCAGATTTAAGTGACTCTAAATGGAGCCTTACAGTCATCTTTTACATAAAATTGCTCTACCTAAGATCACTGAAGACTTCCTACTTATCCAATAAAAGCATTTTCAGTAGCAGTCCTGGCAGTATTGACCAGCTGAAATTTTTTCCTTAGCTTCTCCAGTGACACTCTCTACCAGTTCTTTACCTGCTTCTGCTCTCGCAACCTCCCTGTTGTCTTCAGAGGTTTCCCTTCCTCCATCTGTCCCTTACATATTACTGCCCACACTCCATATGGAGTTAATTATCAAAAAAATCTTTCAATGTAGGGGGAAAGTGCTAGAAGAAAATGGTAGAAGCTACTTAAAAATGTTTTAATGTTATTTATTTTTGAGAGAGAAAGAGACAGAGCATGAGTGGGGGAGGGGGAAGGGCACAGAGAGAGAGACACACACAGAATCTGAAGCAGGCTCCAGGCTCTGAGCTGTCAGCACAGAGACTGACATGGGGCTCAAACCCAGGAACTGCGAGATCATGACCTGAGCTAAAGTGAGACACTTAACCTACTGAGCCACCCAGGTGCCCCTATACAAAGTCACGTTAAAATGGTTGCGTTTGAGGTTGTAGATATATAGGTAATTTTTCCTACCTTCTGCTATTTTCCAAATTTTCTTCACTGAAAAAAAAAATACGATTTTTTTAAGTTTAAAGAATGAAGGGGAATTCCCCAAGTTCCATTCTTAAATGTTTTTCTCTTCCTACTATATGTGTACTCCTCTGATAAATGCACTTTTCCTCTGTTTTCTGTCAACAAATTTGCAGCAACAAATTCTAAGTCTACATAAGCTGTCTCCTTTCAAAAAGTGTGCCCCAAAACTTAATGTGTGAAAGGAAAGTAAAAGATATATGTACATTTAGGGAAATTTACACTTCCAAAGAGCTGAAATTTGTTAAGCAAAGTCAAGCCAGGTGTCTCTCCTACTCCTACGTGGATCTATACATGGGTCATAGGGATCAGAGTAGGATATCTCCAGCTTAACATCCTTGGAGCACCTGAAAGAACCAAAAATGAATACATCTTCATTTTGTCAGTCTTTTCAAAGAACAGTTTCCTGGGGCACCTGGGTGGCGCAGTCGGTTAAGCGTCCGACTTCAGCCAGGTCACGATCTCGCGGTCCGTGAGTTCGAGCCCCGCGTCGGGCTCTGGGCTGATGGCTCGGAGCCTGGAGCCTGTTTCCGATTCTGTGTCTCCCTCTCTCTCTGCCCCTCCCCCGTTCATGCTCTGTCTCTCTCTGTCCCAAAAATAAATAAAAAATGTTGAAAAAAAAAAAAAAAAAAGAACAGTTTCCTGCTCTCATTGATATGTTGTATTTTTTTTAAGTTTCTGTTCCATTTATTTCTGCTCTACTTTTTAATATTTCCCTCCTTCTGCTGGTTTTACATTTTGTTTGTTCTTTTTTCTAGCTTCTTTAGGTGTAAGGTTATGTTGTTTATTTGAGACTTTTCTTGCTTTTTCAGCTAGGTCTGTATTCCTGTATGCTTCCCTCTTAGAACTACTTCTGCATCCCAAAGGTTTTAGATGATTGTATTTTTATTTTCATTTGTCTCCATGTAAGCTTCTATTTCTTCTTTGATTTCCTGGTTGAACCATTCATTGTTCAATAGCATGCTGTTTATAATCTCCATGTATCTGTGCTCTTTCCAGATTTTTCTTGTGGTTGATTTCTAGTTTCACATCATCATGGTCAGAAAAGATGTATGGTATAACTTTGATCTTTTTCAATTTGTTGAGATTTGTTTTGAGGCCTAATATGTGATCTTTCTGGAGAATGTTCCACGTGCACTTGAAAAGAATGTGTATTCTGCTGTCTTATGATGAAATGTTCTGAATATATCTGTTAAATCCATCTGGTCCAGAGTGTCTTTCAAATCCGTTGTTTCTTTGTTGATTTTCTGTTCAGATGATCTATCCATTGATGTAAATGGGGTGCTAAATCCTCTACTGTAGTGGCATAACTATCAAATATTTCATTTATGTTTGTTATTGACTATTTTATGTATTTGGGTGCTTCTGTTAGGTGCATAAATATTTACATATATTAGATCTTCTTGTTGGATTGTCCCCTTCATTAAAATATAATGTCCTTCTTTGTCTCTTGTTACAGTCTTTGTTTTAATGTCTAGCTTGCCCAATATAAGTGTTGCTACCCTGGCTTTCTTTTCATTTCCATTTGCATGGTAGATGTTTTTTCCATCCCCTCACTTTCAATCTGCAGGCGTCTTTAGGTCTGAAGTGAATCTCTTGCAGGCAGCGTATAGATGGGTGTTATTTTTTTTTTATCCACTCTGTCACCCTGTGTCTTTTGAGTGTTTAGTCCGTTTACATTCGAAGTAATTGTTGACAGCTATATTTATTGCCATTTTGTTATATATTCATGGTTGTTTTTGTAGTTTTTCTCTGACCCTGTCTTGTCTTGCTCTCTTTCATGGTTTGTTGGCTTCCTTTAGTGGTATACTTGGAATCCTTTCTCTTTATTCTTTGCATATCTATTACTGGTTTTTGGTTTGTGGTTACCATCAGGTTTGTATATAACTTCTTCTACATATAGCAAACTGTATTTGATGGTCACTTAAGTTTAACCCACTTATTATTTCCCCCCCCCCCCCCCCACAATTTAGGTATATGGTGTCATATTTTACATCCTTTTATTTTATGGATCCTCTGATTTTTTTCAGGAATACTTATTTTTATACTTTTGTGCTTCTACTTTTCATACTCTCACTTATGGTCTTTCTTTTCCACTCAAAGAATCCCCTTTCATATTTCTTGTAGGGCTAGTTAGTGGTCATAAACTCCTTTAGTATTTGTTTGTCTGGGAAACTCTTTATCTCTCCTTCTATTCTGAATGATAGCCTTGCTGGACAGAGTACTCTTGGCTGTAGATTTTTCCCTTTCAACACTTTGAATATATCCTGCCACTCCCTTCTGGCCTATGATGTTTCTACTGAAAAATCCACTGATAGCATGGTGTGGGGTTTCCCTTATATGTATCTGTCTTCTTGTCTCTTGCTGCTGTTAAATTCTTTTCTTTATCACTACTTTTTGTCATTTTAATTATTGTGTGTCTTGCTGTGGACTTCCTTGGGTTGATTTGGTTGGGGATATCTCTGTGCCTCCTGGATCTGGATGTCTGTTTCCTTCCCTAGATTACAGAAGTTTCCAGCTATTATTTCTTCAAATACATTTTCTTCCCCCTTTTCTCTCTCTTCTTTTCCTGGGATCCCTGTAATGTGGGTGTTATTGTGCTTGATGGAGTCACTGAGTTCCCTGAAACTGTTCTCAGTTTGCGTATTTTTTTCTTTCTCACCTGCTGAGCTTGAATACTTGCCATTACTGTCTCCTAGGTCATTAATACATTTCCTCTGCTTCCTCTAGCCTGCTATTTATTCCATCAAGTGTTTTTAATTTCGTGTGTTGTGTTCTTCATCTCTGATTGGTTCTTTTTTACCTCTCTGTTAAGGGTCTCACTGATGTCCTCCCCTTTTTTCTCCAGTCCAGTGAGTATATTTATGATCATTATTTTAAATTCTATCAGGCATGTTACTTATATCTGTTGTGCTTAGGTCTCTTGCTATGGTTTTGTCCTGTTCTTTCATTTGGGACATAGTCCTCTGTCTCCTCATTTTGTGTAACTTTCTGTATCTGTTTCTGTGTGTTAAGGTCAGCTAATTTCCTGCTCTTGAAAGTAATGGTCTTAGGAAAAGAAGGCCTGTAGTGCCCTGCAGTGCAGTGTCCCTTGTTCTCCAGAACCTGGAGCTTCAGGTAGTGTCTCCTATATGTGTTGCGTGTGTTCTGCTGTTGAGTCCTGGCCTCTTTTTTCCTTCAGGCTAGCTGTCTTTAGAGGCTTTCTTTGCCTTTTGTGGGCAGTGTTTGGTCCCCAACTGGGTGTGATGTGTTTTAACAAGGTGTGTTCTGGTCTGCTTGTGCAATGAGACCTGCCCCCACAGCTACTGCCAGAACCAAGGCCCTGCGAAAGGCACCAGTCAGGAGATGTGCTTTGGCCAGGTTTATGAAGGTCTTCTGGAGGATAGGACCTGCAGCCCTGGGACCGAGACAAGCCTGACTGAAAGGGCAGATCCACCGAAGCACAGAGGTTGGGGCTTGGTGTTATCAAGTTAGGTAGTGAGCGTTGGCGCTGCTGGTTCCTGCAGGTAGCTGCATGTTTATGATGGGAGGTGGGGGGGAAATGGCACCTGCCAGCTCCCTTGCTCCCAGAGGGTCTCTCCTAGACGTGCTCTGAAGTGAGTAAATCACTCTCCCTCTCATCTGCCTCAGGCATTTTTCAAACTGAGGTTTCTATGCTGTATCTCCAGAGACTGTTTGTTGTGCTGTCTCTAAGGATGGGGGATCAGCTTCCTAAGACCCTCTGGGTTCTCCCAGAGCCAAACCCACTGAGTTTTTTAAGTTCCAGATGTTAAGTCCTGCTGGTGTAAGAACTCACAAAATTCAGCCCCCTCACTTTCAAAACCAAACGTTCTCTACCTTTAGTTGTAGAATTTGCTCTGCCGGGTCTTTGGTTATCGTCCAGGTTATGCACCCTGATGGGCGTGTCGTCTAGTCGTATCCACAGGACGAGGTGAACTTAGGGTCCTCCTACTGCACCCTCTTCCAAGTGTCTAGTTTGTTTTAGGGTGATATTTCTATATTATAAATTTGATGAATAATTGGCTTTCACTAAGTATTCGCTGAGTGCTTGAATTCAAGATTGGTGAAAATCACTATCCCTAATCTCAAAATGCTTAAAATATACCTGGAGAAACAGAGACTGACAAACTAACCTAATTTTTCCACTTAAGCCATTGTACATTTATACTTTTTATTACTTTCTGAAGTGATCTTGTTGCATTAAGATACTTTGTATTGAAAATCATTTTAACTAAACTCCTTAATAAGTTGATATTTTAACAGGAAATGGTCATGGTATGTCATAGTAATATATTTAATCTTTTTGTTTGTTTACTTATTTTGAGAGAGAGAGTGTGTACATGCAAGTGGGGGTGAGGCAGAGAGAGAGAGGGAGAGAGAATCCCAAGTAGGCTCCACACGGTCAGTGAGGAGCCTGATGTGGGGCTCGAACTCACAAACTGTGAGATCATGACCTGAGCCGAAATCAGAAGTCAGACACATAACCAACTGAGCCACCCAGGTGCCCCATAGTAATTTATCTGATTATTAGGATCTAATGAGGGAAAAACCTTGCCACACTCAGTATGTTATTCATGAATAAGTACCAGTCATGTTACAGGGTATGGACAAGGGTTTTACTGTGATTCAGTTGAAAGTCTTGGACTCAGTCTGCCATGTGGCTTGTGGTAGTAGAGATTTCTGAACACAAATATACCTGCTCTATAGCACTGAGTGGCATAATCTCTTAAAGCAGCTGCTTGGGAAGATCCTGACTTGTTCTAAATAACTGATGGTTAAATATGCAGAAAAAATGTTCTGTAAATGGTTATTAATTTTTTTTTTTAATTTTCTTCTTACTTACTTGGTTTTTATACGTATATAATATTCCATTGATTGGCCCAACAGAATAATGTATCAGGAGCCAGAGCCTTGCTAAAAAGGATATTAATGTCACCAGCAATGGTGATGATAAAAGAATGGTCCGTTGAGGTTCAAAAAATGAATAAATACATATATACATAGAGAGATTCCAGCAAGTACATCTTTCTACTATTAAGCTTAAAGTAGCAATTTACTTTTACAATGACCACCTACTGCTTTAAATTCCTCTCATTAATTTAACTTTTATAAAACTTGTAGTTTTGTTTTAATTTGTAAATTTGTGTTTGATAGTCCTAAAAAAGCTCAAGTAGGAAGGGATTATAATTTCATGTGTGTACATATTTAAGAAATACCATATTACTTAAATCAACAGTGGAAGTCATTGAAAAATATTTCCCTATAAATGAATTTCTGTATTACTCAAGATTGAGAAACACAGTTAAAGATGATGGACAGGGGCGCCTGGGTGGCGCAGTCGGTTAAGCGTCCGACTTCAGCCAGGTCACGATCTTGCGGTCCGTGAGTTCGAGCCCCGCGTCAGGCTCTGGGCTGATGGCTCGGAGCCTGGAGCCTGTTTCCGATTCTGTGTTTCCCTCTCTCTCTGCCCCTCCCCCATTCATGCTCTGTCTCTCTCTGTCCCAAAAATAAATTAAAAAAAAAAAAAAAAAAAAAAAGATGATGGACAAACACTGAGTTTTAATTAGGAAAAAGTAAACGTGTTTGGCATGGCATAAATGATTACAGAATCTACTCCAACTTTATTTCTGCCATTTCCCCAAACTAGATAGATTCCTGCCCAGAGCTCCTTGTTGTCCTCTAAACGTGTCCATCCGCTCATTGGTCCAGCCTCCACGAAAGAATGGCAGTAACCTCCTAAGCCTCCCACACTGCTCAGTGCTCACCTATGCCTCTGACCTGTTGCAAATACCTGCTGGGAAGTACCCAGTCATTCTTACAGACTCAGGCAAGAAGTGACATACTCATTCACAGCCCCTGCCCCCAAGAGTGGCTACTGTCATGGGAGAAGGAAACCCTAATCAAGTGATGAAGGAAGGGTATTCTAGATTTAGGAAACACCATTTTGTAAAGAATGTTGTTGACAGCAAAGACTGAAAGAATAGTGAGAGAAGCAAGGGAGGGAAGGGGCCAGTGTTCAGTAGGAGATGGACCTCTAAGTTTTGGTGATGGTTGGGTGAGCCCGGTGAAGGCTCCACAGGAGTTCCAAAGGACTAAGTGGATAGCAGGGTCTTTGATTCAGGAGCAGGATGCCACCAGAGAAGGCCAAATTCTGTTTTGCCCCTGCTTCCTCATAACCTGAGCTTAATTTCCCTGCCTTGACATTCTCCTCAGTACAAGTGACAAGGAAAAGAGGAGGGGGTGAGGATAGGGCAGAGGCAGGAATGCAAAAGACACGCAGGTTTTGCAGAATTATTACATCTTTTGCTTGGCTATTTGGTGACCAGATCTACCTACAGTAGTTAGCCTGGAGTATTAAAATACATTCTCATCAATGTTTTGAGTAACTCTGAAGCTGTGTCTGGCTGTGGGCACGCTGAAAACCTAGAATTCCTGCCATTGTGGTTTGCATTTCTGTGTCACCTCCCGTGAGTATTTTTACACATGGAAGGTTTTTATCCCTACAATTTTCTGAAGATAATTCATGATGGCTTCTGGAGACCAAGGGATTTAGAAAGGGACCACAGTGACAGTCGGTGACAGGCCATTAGCTGCTCCTGGTAAGAACACCATGAGTGAAAACACTTAGCAATAAAAGATTTGGGGCTGACCCTCTAACAGAAACATTATCTTTACAAAGGTCACAATCACCAATTATTATTTTCATCTGAAAGAGTAGGGAAACCATTACCAGACCTGACTATCATAGGAACGTCATCCCTGATCCAGGCCACACTCCCTGACCTTGGGATTCAGATGGGAGCAAGAAAGGGGGGAAGAAAGTCATGCTGGACAGAAAATAGATAGTCTCACAAGATGGCATGTGGCCTTTAGAATGACCAACCCGTGAGGGCCTGGAGAGTCTGAGTTGGCTGACCCACAAGCAAAGTACAGAATTTACATTTCAGCCTCAAGCCTTTGCCAGAAGCTTGAGAACCAGATGCCTTTTGACTCTTCATACTTGCTTCTCTAAATAAAACAACATGAAACATGAAAAAAATAATGGCAGTACCAAGGAAAAAGTAGAAATGAATTGACATCCTGGAGTATAAGGATTACAGGAGGCTCCACAGGAAGTTAAGTCTTGCCATGTTTCAGACCTGATGGGAGCACTGTGTCCTTGGCTTGGGAGCCAATTCTTAATTATCTATTTGCATTTATTGTAGCAAATAGGAGAAGCTGAGTATGATGGAGAATTATCAGTTTGCAGATTTCCTGAATTAAGCCAACAGAAGAAAGTGAACAAATAGGAGTTCCCAGAGCTAAAAGGACAGACTCTGGAAAATAAGGTGAATGACCCAACCGGCAGGGACATTTGGCATTTGTAGATGGAGAGGTGAGAGGGAACCATTTACATGATAAGTGCTCTGCTATAAATAACTTCTAGACTTTAAGATAAGGATGTCAAGCACACAATGATTATCATATCGTTGAGACAGGAATCATTGTGTAATCTTTTTGTAGCCCCTACCACATGAAGCTTCCTTGTGAGTTTATATTAACTGAATTTAAAACATCATAATTCTCTTTGTCCCTTTTTTCCACATCCAGATTGGTGTTGCCTTCATATATCCCAATTCAGTTGCATTACTAGTCTGCTTTTAAATAATTGGCAAACACCTAAAATAGCACACATCGCTGGCCATATAGTCTATCTCATCTGACACCTAGCAACAGGAAATATATTTTATATGGCACAAGTCAGGTAATCAGCAACCATTTTTTTTAAGGTCCATTCATCCACTTTACGGAAAATCACCATTATTATCTATTCACGAGCTTTGGTGCATCTGAGTACATGAGGCTCTATACTGCAATTACTTTTAGTAAATATAAAAATAAAATATGTTGCCACTCATCCTTTATTCTGAGTTTGTAGTTTTTAATCACGTAAATTTTTGTGAGAATTACACAGGCATTCAGTGACACTGGTTCCACCTCTTTTCCTTCATCATCTTGTCACAGGGAACCCTCCCCCCACCCTCCATATATAAATTTAGGCTGAAAAAAAGCATCAGTGGTGATACGTGATCAGTGTCCGGGCCACTTGTTCATGTAAGCCTACCTGTGTCTTGTGCACAGGCCCTAAGATGTACCACTGCCATCATACCACAGAAGGCTTCTCAATTCCCCTGATCTTATGACTTGGTGTATCTGGCAGCATCCAAATCATGATGGGCACTGCTGGACTCATGGCCACTTACACCCCAGGGTGCGATGCTCAATTTGTTTTAGAGCCCAGGAACCAGGAGCTGTTTGAATGGTGTGTGGTAGTTGTGAGCTATATAAGGCTTGTCCTTACTCCAGAACTGTATAGGTCTGCATGCGTTTCTCTATTTGGTCTTCCAGAAACTCCAAACACCATCTTTCTTTACCAGATACCTCTGGAAGTGTGGGATCTGCTGTGTCATGTAGCCCAAGTAGCAGAACTGCTCGTACTGCAAACTAAACCAGCTACAGTGTCCTTTCTTGACCTTGACCTGAGTCCTTCTCAGGGAGAGAATCCTTTCATTTCACTAAATACATTGAGCATTAAAGTAACACCTAGTGGAGAATGTGTTGACTACAAAATCCAAAGAGCTCTACCAAACTTTGTGGGAGTAGGAAGTACAAGGTGACATAACTGTCCCATATTCTGGAAGGCACATGAAGGTAAACCTGGACCACTAGATCCCTAAAAACTCTACTAATGTGTCATGTCCCTGAATTTCTCTAGAAAAACACATGTGGTTTTTCCTGCCTTCTGGAGCAGAAATATTTTTCCAAAGCTTTCAGAATACTTGCCAATTCTTGTTCATCTGATCCCATTAGCATAACATTATTAATATAGGGAAGCAGTGGTCTTCTGCAGAATGTCCAGATAATCCATGTCTCTTTGGACTAAATTATGACTAATAGTAGAATTAATGTAGCCTTGGGTAAGATATTATATACTGCTAACCCTCTCTTGTGATATCATCTGTTTCTAATCTTCCTTCTTGATGAGTAAGCAACAGAATGCATTTACTGTATCAATGGCTCACACACCATGTAGGCAGAGCAATGAATCTGCTCTAGCAAAGATACCACGTTCAGCACAGCAGCTGCCTAAGGTTATCTTACTTGGTTAGGTTTCTGGTGGTCCATTGTCAATCATGTCACAGACGAGACTTTAGCTAATCTGACAGGTTGTTCTGAACCTAGAAGGGCTTTTCAGAACTGTCCTAAAATGAGAGCAAGAGGTCAAACCTTTAAACACCACCACCCCCCACCAGCCAATCACTGGCAGAATATTGTTCCCTGGGCAGGATAGTATAACCCTGAATGATCCGTTCCCTGAAGTATCTGGTAGGGAATTAACAAATGTATGCTTAGATGTAAATGACTAGGAATGATAACATCACAAAAAATATGCATTTATATATGATTATTAGGATGTAGGCACTACACTCTACTAAATGCTTTACATGCATTATTTTACTTGATTCTCACAACAGATCAGACTATAAGGTAAATACCAAAAATGACGTTGAAACCCAAGCAGGCTGACCTCAGAGTCCCTGCTTTTCATCTGAAGCTATAACCAGTAAGTCCATAAAATGGAAGTAAACCATTCTGAATGACAAATTTTTAAAGGAAAACTCTTATTTTTTTTTAGTTAGCCTCAATTCTCTCATTTTTCCCAAACATATTCAAGTTCTTAGAGTGATACTCTAGAGTCTATAGCATGCATTTCCATCCTATAAATATTTTCATGCCCTCTTTGATCTTTTGGCATCATTTCAAGGTACCACAATAAATACTAAATGCTCATGTCTAAAAGTACAAGGGAGGCCACTGCAGGTCAACATGATATGGCAGGAGGCCATGGGAAGAGAATGTTGCTAATGAGTCACCCAACTTTTGAGAGACTATTTTAGACATCTTCTTAAAGCATGAGTATCTTTTTTTACAGGTTTTCCAGCAACAACGCTTAGTTCTAGTCTGCCTTCTCTTTAAGAAAAGTTAGCTGCAGTATAAGCTTGAAAGTGATCTGTAATGTAAGAGAGAACTGCACCCAGATGTGGGACATTAATCAATGTAAATTGACGGGATCAAGCCATAACTTCCCTTTTAGGAAAATAAACGTTTATTTTTAGAGCTCTATGATCATTATTCCCCGCCCCCCTCGGTTAGGATGTTTCACATCAGGATGGTGGGGAGACTTCTGGTTTCAGTCCCTAGGCGCTTCTGTAGGGCAGCTGCTCACGGGTCCTGGGGTGTACCTGCTACCACCAGTGAGCTGTCCACTGACACCAGCTCTGGGGAGAGTACCTTCCCCCAGCTACTACTAAGAAGTTTTATTATCTGTGATAGGGATTTTCATCCTCCTCACCTTCACCTGAATCCCTCTGTCTAAATAGTGGCTGTCACGAAGTAGGCATTCAATCAACTGTTTTGAATAAGATAAAGGAATAGATCTTAGCAACTGCTACCCCTCCCTTTGGCAGAAACCACTAATGACATCTGCTTCAACATCCACTTTACCACTTTACCGCTCTAAATTTTAGGTATTTCTTGCCTCTGGATGGCTCTTAGATTTCTGGCAGCTGGTATCTCAGAGGGAATTTCTAAGTGCTACTTCTGTTGAGCAATTCAGGAAAGAGTCCCTGCCGATTCCTCCAGGTAAAACCCTCAGCAGCTCTTTCAAACAACAGCTCTCTTCGGCCGTGGACCCAAAGCTCTGTAGACTCGTAATCTGAGTACAAATCCAATAGCGATCACCAAGTCACAGGGCTAACTGTTAGCTTCCTATTCCTGTGTGCCAGGTCGGCACACCACCCCCTCCGCTCTCTAAGGGAACCCCTTCGGGTAATTGAGGTTAACACTAACTCAGTTCAGCAGATGTGTCCTGAGCACATACTATGAGGCAGACATTCTTCCATACACTTAACGTACATACAGCTCATTAATTTCTCCTGAGGACTGCAAACCAAGTTAAATGTGAGAATTAGCTTTTAAAAACCCCAGATTCCCCTGCAAATATGGTTTGGTTTCTTACATTTAGCGCTTTGGAATTCACAAAATACCTTTACGTATTTTTCATAACTTAGAGCCTCTCATTAGTTCTGTGAGATGGACGTATTCTCATTTTACAGATGAAAACACTTAGAATGAGCAGTTGCCTCAAGTCACCACCTCATAGCCTCCTCAGTAGACAGAAGACAGCAGAGTTGGGTGTTTTACTCAACTCAGGAATGTTTTCCACTGCATCTCTGTCTACTTTTAGGGACTATGGATTTTATTGTTATTGTTACTCAAAGTAGATATTTATTGATTTACTTATATGTTTTATTTTCTTAAGTACCCATTCAAGATACTGGAAATGCAATCTATAAAGCACCTTTTCTCAAGGCTGTTTTACATTCTAATAGGAAAAATAAAACACATTTAGGTATCTATGAGCTAAAACAGGAAGTGAAACATGCCAAAAATAAAAGTATATGAGAGATATCACTTCCAGCTGGGGAAAGAACACTTAAGATTTTCTGCAAAAAAAGGACACTAGAAATATGTGACTAAAACCAAAAAAATTCTATTTCATGATCTTTGCAAAACATCCTACTATTTTAGTAAATTACAAGCCAAGGGGGGAAAAAAGCAGAAGAAAACCGTGACCCATTTAAAGCTCATGACATTCTTCCTGCATCAAAAAAATTGAACATGAAATACATATGCATAAGTTTCTGCACAGGCAAGTTGTGGATGCTAAGTTAGAGGGTCTCCAGCCACCCCAAACTCATTTCTCATGGAAGAAGAGTGTAAATTGATACAAAATTATTAGCTTCCCACTTTAGCTGATTGAAAACCCGTTAGAGATAAATTTTAGTGCTGGCAGAATCATCTTCCTCCTGGTTAAACTGCATGTGTTAAGTGGATTTCATATTCTTCCTTGTTCATTCACTTGATTATGCATAACACAAAAAAGTGGCAGTCATGTACAATCCAAATTTGAGCCAACCATAAGCACATCCTTAGAGCCAACGCAATTACAGTCGGCTTAGACACCAGGTGGGAACTCATCAGCCACTATTGTCCTCTTACAGCCAGTGTGCTCATCAAAAATGTTCTTGCATCAACAACTAGCCTGTCTTATTTTTCATGTCAATTTTTCTTCCAACTTTAAAGTATTCTGCTAGAACCGAGAAGAGACATAGTTTTGTTTTTGCTTAAAGAGGCGACACTCGCAGCTCCTGGCTGTTTTGTTGTTGTTACATATGTCTCCAAGGACAGTTACTGTTTGTTTTGATATTCTTTCAATGGGCCATTAAGATAGGAGGTAAAATCATTTTATCTGAAAAGTTTTGAAACTTGACATGAAAGACCCCAAAACCATTGGAATACAGCTGGGCAATCACAGACTTGAAACCGGGAGTGCAGATGGAGGGAGGACCTGAAGCCTGACAGCACATAAGCTCATTTTATGACAATAACCACAATTTACATCACTGAAACACTGAGGAAGATTGTAAATAAAGCAGTTTGACTACATTTCACATCTGCAGAGTGCTTCCTAAATGTGTACTCTACAAATTTTTGCCATTCATACTTTTGGATGTTTTTATATGCATATTAAACTTTAAGCAGATATTTTCCTTTTTCAGTTGTAGAAACTAAAGTTCAGAGGGCTAGGTTTTGAGCAAAGCCACATGATGAGCAGGTGGAGGAGTCAGGACATGAGTGAATCTCGGGCTCCTGGTTCCCAGCCCCGGGGCTGTCACCACCTGCACTCACGCTCACATTGAGTGGTTTCAAAATGTGAAAATGCAGAAATGCTTCACTGGGCACAAGGGGTCCTGAGCAAGTGATGTACAGACTACCAGTAAAAAATGGGCTCACAGTACTTAAATCCTTTTTAAAAGATTAATTGAAGCTACTCAAAGAAAAAAATTAAAATTAAAAACAAAAGGTTGGGAAGGCTTGGGGTCATCAGATGACAAGTAGAAAGTAAAAGTTGGTGTAGGGTCATTTTATGACAAAATTGAATAATAAGATTTGTTATTAACAGACAATAATAATTGGAACTTATTACTTCCGAGCACTGTACTAAGTTCCTCAAGCACATACATCATTGAACCCTAACAGTTTTTTGAAGGAGGTACTACTGTGGTCTCCGTCTTACAAATGAGGAAATGAACAGAGAGCTTATGGAATTTTCCCAAAGTCACAAAGCTGGAAAGTACACAGACGGGATTTGAACATAGGAAGTCTGAGTCCAGAGTCTGAATCCCCACCACTCACATTACCTTTACCACAACTAGTCGCTGAATCCAAACTGTGTCAAAATGCTCTGCCGTGTATGTCCCACACAATCACTACTGGGGACCCTGGAATAAATGTAATCCTCATATTATACATTTTATGCATAGAAAAAGCAAATTTTAGAGACTAAATGGGAAATGAAGGGGTCTGAGGAGGGACTTCCACAGAGTCAGAAGAGCAACAGGAGAAAGTGGTCTCACAGAAGCCAAGGGAAGGAGGCTCTCAGGGGAGAGGAGGCCTGAGGATGAGAGAATGAGGCTGGAGGAAAACAGGATGCCAGGTGTCCATCTCACAGATCATCGGTGAGGGTGACGAGGCAAGAGTCCTTTCAGGGAAGCCATTTTGGGGAGGGGTGGAAGTCAGCACCAGGGTCTAGTGGAGGCAGCGAGGGAGGGCGTGTCAGGACAGCAAGACCGCCTCGGGGAGGGAGGGAGCAGGACATCACTATAAAGACATTTGAGCTCAAGTGGGGACAGCAAGAGTCTCTATGTGGGGAGATATTTGACATAAAAGAAGGGGACAAGGAATCCCTGAAGGGGGGAAGCACCCGTGAGGGGTCGCCCTCAGTAGGGGGAGGGCTGGCCGGTTCAGGATGTCTCCATGTCAACAGGGGACTGAGGAATTGGAAGGAGATGCTAAAATCTTGGTTTATTTTGATGGGTGGAGAGGAGGAGAGACGGCTGGTGGAGAGCCATCTGAGCGCACAGGGTCATGGGAAGACTTTGTTCAAAGGATGAGAAAATCGCTATCAACAAAAAGCAGATCAAAGCCTAACGTTGAGAACACAAGGCCTGTGGGACAAGATTAGTAACAGTCTGTCACTGGGGACAGTACCCTACCCCACAGAACACTCATGTGTTTCGGGAAATGAATTTATTAATCTTCACCATGCTATCTTAGGACAGGCAAAATCACTGTGAGTCACTGGTTATGTGAAACTGCTCCCACCATGAATTTTGATAATTGTTTCCAAATTAATTCTTCCTCAAAGATGCCCTGCTGCCTTTGCCTGTGCAGCCTGCCGCCCAGAGCCTGCTGGCCCTCAGCCCACCCACCTGCCCCCCTGGCTGCCCCCAGAGGCTGCTGGCCCCCAGCCCTCCCTCAGCTGTCCCATGTTCCCCAGAGCCTGCCAGTAACCCCCTGCCCGGCTGCCCCAGAGGCTATGGCCCCCAGCCCTCTCCCCTCCTCCCCAGCTATCCCCTGTCCCCATGTGCTGTCTGCTCAGACCCTTCCTGTCGGGATTAGTGTCTCTCCTGGGCCTCACTACTGCAAGGGGGGTCTGCAGACCCGAAGCCTGGACAGCTGGGAAAGGCTCCAGCCTCCCAGACAGACTCATCAGGATCCATATTGTGCCCACACCCCCAGGCCAGCTGTGCACACAGTATAGTTTGAGAAACACTGGTGTGGACTTCTGTGCATAATCGTCTTACCTGTAATGAAGTCAGCTTGCTTCTGTCTCTTCCAGTTTCCAATTGAGATTTCCAAAAGAAAAGTGATCATCTCTCATTCATATTCCCTACAGCTCATTTGCTTCTGGAATAAAGTTCCAAAGTCCCTCAGCTTAGTGTAGACCTCTCCTCCCTTCATCTTCACTCTCAGCTTAGTGTAGACGGCTCCTCCGTTCGTCTTCACACTCAGCTTCTACTGTTACAACCGCCCAACCCAAACTGCTTGGCTCTGCCCGCAGTCACACTCGGCCGTGCCACCTCCTAGTTCCTCTTGATCGTACAGGTGCACTGTCACCTGTGCACAAGATCTCATCCACACACCCCACACACGGACGGGCTCTTCCGGCCACTATTATTTCTCTGCGTTAGAGTTCTGTTTTGTCAATGTAAACCCTATAATACATATTTCTTTATCTGCTCCACCACGTAAAATATTATGTTGATGATGGCAGAAACTGTATTTTATTCTTCTTACAAACCTAGCATGAATTCTAGCACCTGGTCAACACGGTTATAATGGAGCTATTGATACAGGTATGGATATGAGTGTAGAGATTGCTTTAGGTAGCTTACTATGATGTTATATATTTGGTTTATTTAGGGTATATTAGAGTTTATACATATAATACTATTTAATTAGTGTATATATTAGTGTATACTTAATTTGTATATATCCAGTTTATGTATGCAATTCATAAGTATATTTGGTTATGTGTTTCTGTTTGCGTGTCTTTAGTGGATGTGGATTAGCTGAGTTTCTCAGTAGAAAATATGAAGAGAAGATCGTGAGACTGTATTAAAGATGGGGGGGAAGGGGGAGAAGGCACTTTATTCTCACAATGACTAATACAACTGCATAAATACCATGAGCTTATGGCGTTAGTTTTTGGCCAAGTCTTCAGATGCTAAATAGTTCTGCAAATATCTAAAACCATCTCGGTTGTCAGACTACACTTGGCAATCATTTTACATCAGGCCCTGCATGACTTCAAGTTCTTCCAATTCCTAATGAACACTTGCAATGAAAAACTTGTTAAAACATATTTTCAATAATCAATAAATGAACAAGTGTTCATAGAAAACTTGTACAAAAGTGGAGTCAGAGAAGGAGTGGTACGTGCCCCCAGAGCAAAGAAAAGGAAAGAATTCTTGGAGCCCTCCTGTATGCCAGACGTTACCCTGGACATATGACCTCACCCTCTCTCACTCTTTCCCTCATGACAGCCCCCAAAGGTAACAGCTGTGTTATCCTCCAGGAATATTTTTAAGTCTATGTATTCATAAATTATTAATTTCATAGAAAGGGTCACATATTGAAATCGTTAGAATAAAAATGATCATCTTAGCACTCATCTCTCAGGAGGAATAACAGTGCCCATCTTACTGTAGACGGTCTCACAACTTCAGTGCAATCTCTTAGGCAACTTCCTGCATCACAAGTAAACATTGATCTAATACTGCTTTAAGAGCTGAATGTGGTGAGAACCTTACTGGGAAGCTTTTTTGGTCAATAAATACTAGTTTCCTTTCCCTTTACCCCAGGTCTGCCAAGCCGCAGTAGATAATTACCAAATCAATCCTAGAGTTTTATATAACTATTACAGATTGCTATTCAGAGACAATAATGTAAAAGAAGCTCAGTCTGCATATTTTCACACAAAAAATATGAAAAAAAATGTTTTTAATGTACCTGGGTGGCTCATTTGGTTGTGTCCAGGCTCATTTGGTTGATTTCAGCTCAGGTCATGATCCCAGGGTCATGGGATCGAGCCCCAAGTTGGGCTCTGCTCTGAGCATGGAGCCTGCTTGGGATTCTTTCTCTTTCCCCCCCCCCCCCCCAGGTTCATTCTCTCCCTCTCTCTCTCTCTCTGTCTCTCTCAAGTAAAAATAATTTTTAAAAAAAAATATGAGTGAGTAGGGGCGCCTGGGTGGCTCAGTTGGTTAAGTGTCAGTTAAGTGTTGGTTAACTGTAGTCATTATCCCACAGTTTGTTGGTTCAAGACCCACATCAGGTTCTGTGCTGTCAACTCAGAGCCTGGAGCCTGCTTTGGATTCTGTGTCTCCCTCTCTCTCTGCCCCTCCCCTGCTTGAGCTTTGTCTCTCTCTCTCTCAAAAATAAAACAAACAGGGACGCCTGGGTGGCTCAGTCGGTTAAGCGGCCCACTTCGGATCAGGTCATGATTTCGCGGTCTGTCAGTTCGAGCCCTGCGTGGGGCTCTGTGCTGACAGCTCAGAGCCTGGAGCCTGTTTCGGATTCTGTGTCTCCCTCTCTCTGACCCTCCCCTGTTCATGCTCTGTCTCTCTCTGTCTCAAAAATAAATAAACGTTAAAAAAAATTTTTTTTAATAAATAAATAAATAAATAAATAAAACATTAAAACAATTTCTTTTAAATATGAGTGAGCGGTTCTTCAGCAAATAGAGACTCTTTAATAAACTAATGGGGAATTTCTAATTTGATACCACCCAGTAGGTCCCAGTATCAGTGTATCAAGACCTGTTTTAAATGGTGTCATTAATGTAGTCTCAGAATATGAGTTTCTCTCAACATTATTTTCAGCTGTGGTTTTCTATCCCTGTAAGTGTAATGCTTTATGTACCCCTGGCATCATATGATTTCTGTGAGATCATATCAATCATTTTACACAATGTATATTATGTTTACAATGAAATCAGTGTTGCCCACGAGCAAAGCACTGTTACCAGACCTGTGCTCTCTCTGCGTACCCGCTACCAGTGCCGGCGTCTTGTACCATTTGGGTTCAGTCCTTCCCTGACTGGTGAAATCGACTCCAAGTCTGAGAATCATAACTAAGGAAACAATAAATTCTTCTCTTTTTTCAGTAAAACAATAGGTATTGTAATGGATTCTTAGTTTCAAATTCACTTCTTTCTCCCTGTACATCCATACTTGTTAAATTTTTGTTGAATGCATGACTTCACATTCTAATCTGATTACAAAAACCAGCCCCAATAATGGAATCCATGTTTGTCTATGATAAATAAAGTACAATACATAGGTACACCTGGGTGGCTCAGTTGGTTAAGCATCCAACTTTGGCTCAGGTCATGATCTCATAGTGTGCGGTTGAAGCCCCACGTCAGGCTCTGTGCTGACAGCTCAGAGCCTGGAGCCTGCTTCAGTTTCTGTGTCTCCCTCTCTGTCCCTCCCCTGCTTGAGCTTTGTCTTTCTGTCTCTCTCTCAAAAATAAATAAGTTTGTTCCTCTTATTTAAACCTCTTATTAAACCTTTTGTATAGTTTAATTCACCCTTTAGTAGACTTAGACCAATTTTAGGCTGATAGTGTGTGATCATGGGTAAATTTAGCTCGATAATGTGCACATTTATGAAGAGACAATATGCTCCCCCATGAGAAAAGTAAAATGATAGTGTGTTAAATGAAACAGCATGATTTTGTACTCTGTTTTATTTCATTCACCTTGAGTTGTTAATCTCATTTATAAACAACAGAGAAACAACATGTCATGGGAAGGCATGAGCAGTAAACCATCTTTTCTGCGTCTCTCACTTTTCTTCGCGTTTTCCCATTTCTGTCCCTCTGGCAACCACAGCCCCACTGCCCGGTGCTCAGGTCCAGGTGTAGGAAGAGCAGCTCTGACCACACAGCTGGAAAGAATGAGGTCAGCATCAGAACACCCCCAATACCCAGAGACGTTCAGGCAACAAGCAGGGTCTGGGACCTGCCTCACATAACCGGCCTTCATGTTTCTGCTGCCCGAAGCCTATGCCTTCTATGTTTTCCTCTGTGATCACCAGCAGAGTCCTACTTAGGAAAATCGGCTGATAGAAAAGGCCTTGTTCTCTTGGGTAGTTGATTTTTCCTGGGACCCTTTCTCCTGATTCAGGAGTAAAGAGCAGCATCCAAATACACCTTATGTCTCACACACATTGACTTTTGTTCCCTTACAGTCTGTGAGCTACACAGCACCTTATAAATGTTAGCAGTAACTTCACTTTTCCAAGAGGTATTTAACCTTGTTTTTTAACACAAGCAAAGATTCTCTCATAAATCAAAAACTCATTCCACTGACTTAACTGGATAGCACTTACAAGAAAACACTAACGGAGGAAGTTTCTCACGGTACTGTATGTTGTTGCGAGTGAAAAATTTGAATGAGTGAGGATGTCAGACTTGTACTCAGAGCAACCAGAAATCTGGTGGAGAGGATACGTTGAGCCCCTGGGGAAAACGGAGAGAAGTAACAGAAAACATCCTCTCAGCAGCCCTCAGCTCAGTGAGGAGCACAACATCACAATGTTCCTAAGAAACATGACTTTTCCAGTAATTTTAGAAGTACTAATGTTCCTATTATGTTCCAGGGAGAAAAGGTTGATCCCACACATATTTTAGTGAGCAGTGAGGCTTTGGATATCACAACTAATTCAAATACATGGAGAGATGAGGAAGAAGTCTTCCCTACTACTAAATTACATTCTTCCAAATTCATTCTGACTTCACTTCAGAGTATTGTATTTGCCAGGTGGCTCTCCCACGTCAGCCTGCATCATCAGGGTTATCTGGAGGGCTTGTTCCAACAGAGCAATGAACCCTAAGCCCAGAGTTTCTGATTCACTAGGAGTGGGATGGGGCCTGAGAATTTACATTCCTAGCAGGTGCCCAGGAGATGCTGCTGCTGATGGTCCAGGGACCTTGCTTTGGGAATTACAGGAGGCTTAAATAATAGACTACTGTATTTATGACATCACTCTCTAAAATTGATGATTTGTTTGTGATGAGAAGTTACCAGTTAAATGGAAAAGAAAAATGTCTCCTCTGATGGCCTGACGATGGTAAGAGAAATTGATATTAGGTGATTAAAAATTCATTCTTTCAAAATACAAGATGCTGTCAGGAATCCTGTAATTGGTCAGCTGCTGGGACAGTGGTAAAATGCCTAGTGCTAACCCCAGGTACCAGGTCAGCTTACAGTGTCATGAGCTTCACGTTGGAAAGACCCTGAGTGGGTAACCAGCCAGCGTCACTGGTGCCGTTCCCAAAGCAGAGACTATCTGAATAGGAGCGACGAGGAGTATGAAGTGAAGAAGATGAACTGAAGGAGCATGAACTGAAGAACTGAAGATGAGGGAGAAGCAGGGCTGTGAGAGAATCTTGGAAAGGCAACGTCTCACCTGTGGCCACCCTCCGCCCCCACCTGCTCCAGGCCACGAGAGAAATCTTGGCTTACTTCCGAAAATAACCTTTCCACTCTTGGGTCTGTGGCGGTTGTCTTTCCTTTCCTAACAGTGGAAACTTCCTGCTGCTGTTTTTGACTAAACAACACCACCATCAGAGCCACATAAAAGTGATATGTTTCATCTGGTTTTATTTAAAGAGGATTCGTGTTATAACATTCCTGGAGGGGAGTTTGACCGTATAAGTCAAAAGCTTTCTAAAAAGCATATTCTTTTTGACCCAGAAAATCCATTCTTGGAATTTATTCTGAGGAAATCAACATGAATGTATCTTCAAACATGTAGCAACTTGGATATTTGTCAGAGAAGTGTTTACTTTTAAAACAATGGAGAAACCTAAGTGTCTAATGATTTAATCTTTAAAGATTGCTGGTACATTAATATTGGCGTTTAAATATTGTAGAAGAATTTTTAATTAGCTTAGAAAGATATTTAAGAGAGAGTGTTACATTTTAAAACACAAATTTAAATAGTATGCTCTAAATTATTAATTTTTTAAAAATGTGATAGGGACATGTGAAAGTCCATAAGCATCCAGTCTCTACTTAGACACTAAAAATTTTTTAACACTTTTTTTACTTGTCCACATTTTTAACACTTACTTGCATTAAGTTTTACGTGAAGAAAAACAAAAAAAATTTTTTTACAGTGCCAAATTTAAAAATTTATTACAAAGTCACAGACTCAAGAGTGTATGGAATTTGCCTGAAGATAAATATGCAAATCAACAAAGCAGAATTCAGAATCTAGGAAAAATTGTTACCGGGTCATGATCTTATGGTTGGTGGGCTCGAGCCCCACATTGGACTCTGTGCTGACAACTCAGAGCCTGGAGCCTGCTTTGGATTCTGTGTCCCTCTCTCTCTGCCCCTCTCCCATTCATGCTCTGTCACTCTCTCTCTCAAAAATAAATAAACATTAAAAAAAACTTAAATAAATAAATAAGGTTAATTTTATTTTCACATATAAATTAATTGTTTGGACCAGGTAATGTCAGGATGGTAACTCTGTTCACAAACAACAGGAAAAAAAAAACTAAGTTGATCAGTGGAAATACTCAACAAGACAATTTAACTCCATTTAACAAACAAAAGCTTTTTTTTTTCCCTGTGAAAATATCCAAGGGTGAATAGGAGCTAACCAATCTTTAAAGAGAGTCACATCAGGGGCGCCTGGGTGGCTCAGTTGGTTGAGCGTCTGACTCTTGGCTTCAGCTCAGGTCATGATCTCGCAGTTCGGTTCGTGGGATCGAGCCCCTTGTGGGGCTCTGCGCTGACAGTGCAGAGCCTGCTTGGGATACCCTCTCCCTCTCTCTGCCCCTCCCCTGCTCGTGCGTGTGCGCTTTCTCTCTCTCTCTCAAAATAAATAAATAAATAAATAATAAAACATTCAAAATAAAAAGATAAAGACAGTCACATCACTTTATTGAACGAAACCCTTGACTATTAGGATTCTGCCAGATACATTATCTTCTCACTAAAAATAAATGAACAAAATATGTGGGATTGTGTTTATTTGGTGTCCAGTAGACAATGCTTCTGCTCATAAGAAGGCAAATATTCCAATACCTACAAATTAAAGAATATAAACCTAATTTCCTTTCATTGCTGTGTCCTCAAATGTTGTACATGAAGACCTGGCTGGCACCACCGTTTGCAGCATGGGAATAGAACCCGCCCAGGAGCATGGAGGCATGTCCCCTCTGGGTTGAAGCATCAGGGCTGGCCCAGGACTCTGACCAGGACACAGAGCTTAAATTACTGCAAGTTCTTCGTGATTTAAGATGACCTCAGAACTGGATTCTACCATCTGAGTTCTGTTTACAGTTTCCATAACTGCTCTGTGGTTGTGTAATTACTCAGACAGCCCTAGATTCTCAGACACCTCAGCTATAATTGTTTCAGAGAGATGATTCGAAAAGTTTGAAAAAGGTGATCTCTAAAGCAAAAGATTATCTCTGGCTCTGCCATCTTTATTCTAGGCACTCCTTGGTGCTCGTTAAGTATTCTTCACTTTACAAAAATGCCACAGACATGAAATAATTACACAAATAATGCACATTATTCTAGTGGGCCTTTTTAAAAATATAAACTGGAAACAATTATAAAGCTATTTATAAAAACTCACTATTGGAAATGGAATTTTCTGTTTGTTCTGAACTAAGCAATGAAAGACAACTTCCTATTAAGAAATCAAAGACTAAGGAAATGCCTACAAGCATTAATGACAGTTTTCCATCTATTTTTAAATTAAGTTCATTAGTGACTTATTTTAAATATTTCATTGTAGACTATATTTAATTTTTATGTTTGTATGTAACTGAGTTTAATCCTCATTTTTGAGCACTCAAATGAATTCATATCCTTGATTTAGTTTAAAAAAAAAAGAGCATCACTTCTGAAGTTTCGGGGTCCTGTTTGCTTAACTATTACCTTGAGTACCACTCAAGTATTCATGAAGCTTTTACATTTCCACAATCCATTCACATAATTTATTCTTGTGAGTGTCAAATCACATAATTTTGCACAGACAAAAAACATAATTATTTTTATTTTTTGAAGTCGAGGAATGTAAAAGAAAACTAATATTATAGTTTACCACTTAGTCACTGAGTTGTTTTTTTAAGTAAAAGTTCTCATTTAAACCTCACTGAGACTGGCATTCTCTAGATGAGGAACATTCTCTAGATGAGGAAACAGAAACTCAAGAATTCTGAAATAAACAATAATAATGGGTTTGGGGTAATAATTGGTTAAATATATAAAAACATCTATATTTTATGACTTCATTTATTTGGGTATTTCTAAATTTCAAGTTAAAAGATACTATAACTCCTTTAGATATTTGAAAGTTTTCCACTTAATATTCTGAAAACAAATATCCTTATCTTCAAGGCAATTCAAGCATGTCTTTGTACCTTGCAATCTAAGGATTCTTAAATCATTTATTAAAATAGTCAACATGAGAAATTGCAATATTCAAGGCACCACGTATTTGCAAACATCGATAAAATAAAGTTCTCCAAAAGTTAATTTTGTTAGGCAGATTAATTCTTCCTTCTCACCCTTCATTTCTCTTATTCATTTACCCATCCATCCATTCGCCCATCCATCTGTCCATCCCTCCCTCCCTCCTTCCCTATTATGGGCAGTGACTGCACCATGGGTTGAGATGACAGAGAACCCCCTGCCTCCCAGGAGCAGGGGAGAATCAGAGAAAAGTGACATAATTTGAAAAAAAAAAAAAAATGACATTATAGAATGTGACCAAAGAGCTTAGGGCCTACACAAAGAAGAGGCTATAAATATTTATATTTTTAGTGTACCTTTGCCAGTCCTTTGTCATTTTTTAGTTTGACATTTGAATAATGTCTAAAATACCTGATAAAAGCATCACTAGTCCCATTGTGAATTTTAGTTGCACAAAGCAGCGGTTTTTAGTGTTTTCCACAAGTGAGTTCCATATAATGTGAAACTGTTCGATATGAAGCCAGAAAAAGAAATGGAATTGATATTTTACTTTTTTTAATGTTTATTTTTGAGAGAAAGACAGAGTGTGAACTGGGGAGGGGCAGAGAGAAAGGGAGACCCAGAACCCGAAGCAGGCTGCAGGCTCCAGGCTCCAAGCTGTCAACCCAGAGCCTGGCGCTGGACTTGAACTCACAAACCATAAGATCATGACCTGAGCTGAAGTTGGACACTCAACCCCCTGAGACACCCAGGTGCCCCTGGAATTGATATTTTTAAAGAACATATGCAAAATTTACCCAAATAGGAAACCCACGGTGATGGAAATTTTCACAACCAATGATAGGACCAGGACACAAGAATGTAATGTTTGCCTCAAAAATTCAAAACCTTCATTACCTTAATTTCTCTGTGGTGTATATAAAGAATAGGATACAGAGGGGCACCTGGGTGGCTCAGTCCGTCAAGCGTCCCACTCTTGATTTTGGCCGAGGTCATGATATCACGGTTTGTGAGTTCAAGCGCCACGCCAGGCTCTGTGCTGACAGGGTGGAGCCTGCTTGGGATTCTCTGTCTCCCTCTCTGCCCCTCCCCTGCTCACGTGCACGGTCTCTCTCTCTCAAATAAATAAACTTAAAAAAAAGAATTTTAAAAAATACAATAAAGAAAATAAAGGACTTATTGTGGCCCCTGTAATTTCCAGGTGTATATGCTTGTGGTGCTTCTGACCTGGAAGAGATCCCAATGACACGATCCTCCTGCACTAATTCCTGAACAAAACTGGGGCCTTGGGTGAAACAGAAGCGGCAGTTTTGAGACGTTAGTTGCTATGATCGGCCTGCAGAAAGAGCAGAGGCCAGCAGTCTTTGGAATTCAGGTAAGTCCTGGGGAACTGGACTCCAGGAGGAAGACGGTGCCACCCGTCAGTGCACCTATGTCTCCGCCCATGGGCGCGCCCTCCTTGCGGGACCCTCCCCACTCGTGGGACACCTGACTCTCCACCTTCGAGGGTCCGCTGGATCCACAGCCCCTGCTGCCCCCGCGTCAGCTGATCTGGAGGGTCAGGGTGGGGGTCAGGGTGATGGTGAAGAGCAGATCCTGCGCCCACCCGCCTGCATCTGCGTCCACACCTGCCGCTCACTCGGGAGGTGCAGGAATTTAGGCGAGGAAACAGTCTGCCCTGATGAGAATTCCAAAGCACACACAGCGTGACAAATCGGTTCCACACACGCTTCAACGGTTCGTTTGGTTGTCTGAGCTGTGGATAGATTTCATGTCTGGCAAACCTGTGGGGCAGAGGAGGGACGTTGTTAGAGACTACCGACAGCTCCATGTGTAAATTCAGATGCGGGTTTGGGGTGATGCTCCCATATGACGATGATGAGGCCCCCAGGGTGACTTGAAGGATCAGCTGATTCTGACTCATATTACTGCATTCTTTCTCTTATAACATATTGGTAAAGAAGGAGAGAAGTTATTTGGCTTTGGTTGTTTCGTGGGGGTTTTTTGAGTATAGTTGCCATAATGTCATGGCAGTTTCAGGTGCATGACGCAGTGACCTGGCCAGTCCGTCCACCATGCTGTGCTTGCTACACATGTCCCCACCTGTGACCATCCCAACTCTTACCATATGAAATGTGTCCCCCGTGCTGTGCCTCTTATTCCTATGATCTACTTCCATAACTGGAAGCCTGTGTCTCCCACCCGAAACCCTTCACCATTTTGCCCACCCTGCACCCCCTCTGCTCCAGCAGCCACCAGTTTGTTCTCTGTATTTATAGCCTAAAAGTTATTTGAATGGTTTAAGGACAGGCCCCCCATATGTCAATAAATTGCTTCTCAAAAGCCTTTCAAATACTATTTTACAAAATCATGAATGTGTCAGATATTCTTAGAAGCAAAGGGAGAGATCTATGAATAAGTTCAGCTGTCCCTAAGGTGAGTAAAATAGACAAAGACTCACACATACACTGTAAAAATGTGAACATATCGCCTGGAGAATAGAATCCAAAAGTATAAGGTATATAGCGTGACCCATAATCCTAAAAGGATAAGAGCCCCTGACACAAATGATCTATGGAGTCTCTTCTACTCAAAAATTCTGCTCTTCTATTATTAAATTTGCTAGTAGTAGATAGCTAGATCCTTGTGGCCAGTGTTTCTTAATTAGCATGGATTGGACTGTAATTACATACTATTTTAAGCTTCAAAAAAAGAATGAAATTAACTTCTATTTTAAGACAATACTAAAATGTTTTTGTCCTTTCTGTCTTTGGATCACTGCATTTTGGAACTGACAGGACGCATGAACTTTATACTACAACAGAGGACCAGCCACAAATGCACTCGTATCGGGAAGGTCACGTTACCCCTTCATCACAGTAAAGCACTTCTCCAACCACAGATATCTGAAGCTGTGCACCAACATTTAGAGAAATGTTCTTCCTCCAGCTTCTCATTCCCATTAATATATATATATGCATACATATATATTATATATTATCATATATTATGCCTATATATATATACACACATATAGGCATCTGGGTGGCTCAGTCAGTTGAGTGTCCAGCTTCAGCTCAGGTCACGATCTCACAGTTTGTGGGTTTGAGCCCCATGTCAGGCTCTGTGCTGACAGCTCAGAGCCTGGAGCCCACTTCGGATTCTGTGTCTCCCCCTCTCTCTGCCCCTCCCCCACTCGCATTCTGTGTGTGTCTCTTTCTCTCACCAAAATAAATAAACATTAAAAAAAAATTAAAAATATAGATATATATATCAGTTAGAACCCAAACATAATAAATTCAGTATAGGAACAAGACACAAAACAGGAGAAATCAGGAAGTATCTTCATCTTCTTTGAGCAAACTTCTTAACCTCCCCCGGGGCCTAGGTTTCCTTTGTTACAAAAATTAAAAGGTAGGGAATCCAATCTCCTCCCTTTCCCCCCATCTGCCAAAACCTCACTCAGCCTGGACGTGCCTCCCTCAAATGACTTCTGCCTGCTTGAAAAGACGGTGGAAGAAGACCTGGAAAGGGTGGAATGAGTCCTTTAGAACGCAGTGTTGACTCACAGAGCCGCGATTCTCAGATCAGACACAACGATTTTGCCTGTATTCAGAAATGGGAGGTTGAAAGATGCCGTGAACATGTGATTTGAAGACCCACAGCTGTTTGGGAGAAAATAGCAACAAGAGACCTTTAGGGATAGATTTAGTCAGATTATTCATTCGTACCCCGTTGTGTACAGAATCAGCATACGAGGTAAAAGGGCGGGCTGTCCTGCTCCCCAGAGAGCAGGTGAGTGAAGCACCAGAGCTACAGGGAGAGATTTAAGGGAAATAGTTATGTTGGTGTTTACATAGTTTTTTCTATGTTGTGTGTCAGTTAAAATTGTTCGAAGAGGAAAAATAAAAGCAACATATTATAACTTAGATTTGAAGATTAATATTTAACTTTTTAATCAAATGTATGTGTTGCCTGCAGCCAGGGTCAACAAACTATAGTTTGTGAGCCAGTAGCTATTTTTGTAAAACGAATATTTATTGGGGGTGTAGGGAGGGACGTGAGCATCACGCAACATCGGACATCCTTCCTCGTCTGGCCTCATCCTGACAATTAAATGTTGTATCAGTAGCTTATGGAAAGGGAGTGTGTTCTACCCCAACCTTTGTACCATTTGACCTTCACCCA
Source organism: Panthera uncia (assembly GCF_023721935.1). NCBI lineage: Eukaryota > Metazoa > Chordata > Mammalia > Carnivora > Felidae > Panthera > Panthera uncia. The sequence continues at coordinate 110,510,876 of NC_064808.1, read as the reverse complement.
TCTCACCCACCCCAGCCCATCTCCAGCAACTCCCAGTCTGTTCTCTTTGTCTCTGAGTTAGAGGCCACACATAAGTAAGATCATGTGGTATTTGTCTTTCTCTATCTGACTTATTTCACTCAGTATGATGCCCTCAAGGTCCATCCAGGTTTTGCCAAATGACAAGATTTTCTTCTTTTTTATGGCTGAATACTATTCCATTGTGTGTATGTATCACATTTACCCAAGAGAAATGAAAACATCTGTCCACAAAAACACAAATCTCAAGTCTATTTATAACTATTTTCTCCATAAGAGTCAAACAAAATAAAACAGAACAAAGCCAGGAAACAACTCACATATTGTACCAGATGTAGAGTTGGACAGATTTTAATGCATTCATTCCATGGAAAACTGCCCAGCAACAATAATGAACAAACTACCAAAACATAGATGTGTATGAACTTCAAAAACAGCCTATCGGGGGGCGCCTGTCTAGTTCAGTTGATTGAATGTCCAGCTCTTGGTTTCAGCTCAGGTCATGATCCCAGGGTCATGGGATTGAGCCCTGCCTCGGGCTCTGTGCTGAGTGTGGAGCCTGCTTGGGATTCTCTCTTTCTGTATGCCCTTCCCCTGCTCACATACACTCTCTTGCTCTCTCAGTCTCTAAAATCACACACACACACACACACACACACACACACACACACACACACCATATCCAACTAAAGACACAGTGCACAAGAGAGACAAGATGGACCAGGAAGAGGAAAAGAGGGAATTTTATATTGGGTGATGAGCGTGTCCTCTGCCTTAATTGGAACAGTTTTATTACATGGTTGCTTACATATATCAAAGCGCATTAAATTGCACGCTTACAGTTTACATACAATAAGACAACAGATTTTACTTTAAAAAAAAAAAAAAAGGAGAAGAGGCCCTCTACACACCAGGTGCTGCGGCCACAAAGAAAGCCCACCCAGCCTCCCTTCCAGAAAGGACTTGCTCCCCACCTGTGAGGAGTGGTCTGCAGACAGGCTCCCGGCTCTCCGCAGCCCAGGCAGGGCCTGAAGGACTGGCTTGCCCCAAGTCCTGTCCCTCCCGGGCATCCTGCCGCCCATGGCTGAGTGGGCCACACTGACAACGGTACTGGTGCCAGCAGCGCCCACGCCCCGCCGGCCTGGGCCTCGCGCACGTGGGACACAAGCCTCACTTCTCCCCGGGCCCAGCGTGGCCTTCTCTCTTGTTCCCTTTCAGGGCGTGACCCCTGGCACGTGTCGTCCACCCTAAACTCCAGCTCCATGCCCACTTCCAGAGAACCCACATGTGACGCCACAGCGTCCCGTTCCCACCGAACTTCCCTGAAGTTTCTTTGGCACAGGCCTCAGAACCCTGCCACCAGGACATCCCACCTCAGCTCACTGACAGCCGGCACACTGGAATGTTCCGATCAGCAGGAAGTCACGTGCAGGCAGCAGAACATGGTCGGCATGCTGGAAGTAGGGTCCTCGGGGGCAGGAGGCTGCTTGCAAAGGCCGCACAGGCTGCCGGGAGCTCAGTGAGGCCACTTTGGTACCCTGGGTCCCACGCTAACAGGAAGTCATAGGAAACCCCCACGGGGCCTGAAAATATGCCAAAGAGGTGGTAATTGGAACCAGAGACCACAGATTTGTGTGCAAAGGGCTGCTCAGAGAATTATGCCAAGAATTGCCATGCTTTTTAATAATAGTTTATAATTACTACATAACTTCACTAAAATAATTAAAATAACGTCAATCAATTCTACACTAACACTTCTAAACAACTGTTCAGCTAGTAGATGTATACCAGTTATTTTATCCCTTCGTTCGTTCAGCAAATAGGTACCGAACACCTACCGTCCAGGCACATACAGCCCACCCTTTACAAGTACATTCAAGCTGCAGGTCAAGTTTCCACAGCGTGCTCTGCAGTTACTGGATATTTCTACCACCTGACACATCTGTGCAGAGAAAAACTCCAGGTGTGCATCATGGTGTGACAACCTGCTGGTGCCCGAGTCTGGACATCCATGACCGCCGAGCTGAGGGTCCCTGCCACCGGTCCCTGCTTTGCTTTCCCGGGCCTTTTTCAGTTTCTTTCTTTGTCTTCCTGAGGCACAGTCGGGTTATGTCGCACGAGTTTCAGGCACACACAGCTCCACACGCTGTGCCCTGCTCACACGGCCTGTCACTAACATAAGGCTACTCGGACCACTACCACACAGCACTGGCGTCTTCCCCGTGAGGTCACGTTTCATCCCGGTGACTTGTTCTCCCATCACTGGCAGCCTGTGTCTCCCCCTTCCCTCCACCCATTCTGCCCATCCCCCTACCTCTCCCCTCTGGCTACCATCACTTTGTTCTCTGTATTTATGGGTCTATTTCTGTTTATTTGTTTGTTTATTTGTTTGCTTGTTCATTTTCTGTTTTTTACATTCCACATATAAGTGAAATAATATGATATTTGCCTTTCTCTGACTTAGCTCACTTAGCATAATACCTTCCAAGTCCATCCATGTTGTCACTAATGGCAAGACCTCATTCTTTTTTGTGGCTGAGTAGTGTTCCTGTGTGTGTGTGTACCATATCTTCTTCATCCGTTCATCTATCAGTGGGCACTTAGGTCTCTTCCATGTCTTGGCTGTTGTAAATAATGCTGCAATGAACATAAGGGTGCATGCATCTTTTTGAATTAATGTCTTCATATTCTTTGGGTAAATGCACAGTGGTGGAATTACTGGATAATATGGTACTTCTCTTTTTAATTTTTTAAGGAAACTACATACCGTTTTCCACAGTGGCCCTGCCAGTTTACACTCCCACCAACAGTGCACAGGTTCCTTTTTCTCCACATCCTTGCCAGCATTCGTTGTTTCTTGTCTTTTGGGCTATAGCCATTCTGACAGGTAATCAGGTGCTATCTCATTGTGATTTTGATTTGCATTTCCCTGATGATGAGTGATGTTGAGCATATTTTCATGTGTCTGTTGGCCATCTGTGTATTTTGTTTAGAAAAATGTCTATTCAGGTCCTCTGCCCAGTTTTTAATAAGATTGTCTGGGTTTTTTGATGTTGAGTTGTAGAAGTTCTTTATATATTTTGGATATTAACCCCTTATTAGATATATCGTTTGCAAATATTTTCTCCCATTCAATAGGTTGCTCTTTTGTTTTGTGGATGATTTCCTGCACTGTACAAAGGGTTTTTATATTCATGTCATCCCAATAGATTATTTTTGCTTTTGTTTCTCTTGCATTAAGAGACATATTTAGGGGCGCCTGGGTAGCTCGGTCAGTTAAGCATCCAACTTCAGCTCAGGTCGTGATCTCACAGCTCATGGGTTCGAGTCCCACATCAGGCTCTGTACTGACAGCTCAGAACCTGGAGCCTGCTTCAGATGCTGTGTCTCCCTCACACTCTGCCCTTCCCCCACTCGAGCTCTGTCTCTGTCTCTCTCTGTCAAAAATAAAATAAAACATTAAAAATTTTTAAAAAGGAGACATACCTACAAATATGTTTCTTTGGCCAATGTCAAAGAAATTATTGCCTGTGTTCTTGTCTGGGATATTTATGGTCTCAGGTCTAACTTTAGGTCTTTAATCCATTTTGAATTTATTTTTGTGTATGGTGTAAGAAGGTGGTCCAGTTTCATTCTTTTGCATGCTGCTGTCCAGTTTTCCCACACATTTTGTTGAAGAGACTGTCTTTTCCCCATTAGATATTCTTGCCTTCTTTTTCATAGATTAATTGACCATCTAAGCATGGGTTTATTTCTGGGCTATCTTGTTCCATTGATCTATATATCTGTGTTTGTGCCAGCACCGTACTATAGCTTTTCATAGCTTGAAATTTGGGACTGAGATACCTCCCAAGATTTTTCTCAAGATTACTTTGGCTATTCAAAGTCTTTTATGGTTCCTTACAAATTTTAGTATTATTTTTTCTAGCTCTGTGAAAAATGCTGTTGGTATTTTGACAGGGACTGCATTGAATCTGTAGATTGCTTGGGGTAATATGGACATTTTGACAATATTAATTTTTCCACTCCATGGGCATGGCAATGGTATATCTCTCCATTTTTTTCATCTTTAATTTCTTTCATTAAAGTTTTATATTTTTCAGAATACAGACCATTTACCTTCTTGGTTAAATTTATTCCTAGGTATTTTATTCTTTTTGGTACAATTATGGGGTTGTTTTCTTAATTTCTCTTTCTGCTACTTTGTTATTATTATATTGAAACTCAACATATTTCTCTATGTTAATTTTGTATCCTGCAATTTTACTGCATTATTTCATTAGTTCTAATAGTTTTTTAGTGTGTTTTTTAGGTTTTCTATGTGTTTTATCATGTCATCTGCCAATAGTGACAGTTTAAATTCTTCCTAACCAATTTTGTTGCCTTTTATTTCTTTTGCTTGTCTGATTGCTGAGTCTAGGACTTCAATACAGGTGGTGAGAGTAGACATCCTTGTCTTAATTGTGGTATCAGAGGTAAAGCTCTCAGCTTTTTCCCACTAAGTATGATATTAGCTGTGGGTTTGTGATATATGGCCTTTATTATGTTGAGATCTGTTTCCTCTAAGCCCACTTTGTTGAGAACTTCTTTCATAAATGGATGTTGAATTTTGTCAAATGCTTTTCCTGGATCTATCAAAATGATCATATGGTTTTTATCCTTCATTTTGTTAATGTGATGTATCACGTTGATTGGTTTGCAAATATTGAACCATCTTGTACCCTGGAACAACTCCCTCTTGATCGAGATGACTGATTCTTTTAATGTATTGTTGGATTCAGTTTGCTAATATTTTGTTGAGGAGTTTCGCATTTATGCTCATCAGGGATATTGGCCTATAGTTTTCTTTTTTATGTAATGTCTATCTGATCTTGAAGTCAGGGTATTACTGGCCTTGTAGAATGAATTTGAAAGCTTTCCTCCCTCTTCTACTTTCTAGAAGAGTTTGAGAAGAATAGGTATTAACTTCTTTAAATGTTTAGTAAAATCTATCTGGTCCTAGACTTTTGTTTGTTGGAAGAGTTTTTTGATTACTGATTTCAGGGCACCTTTTGAAATAACTGCTTAGCACTGAGCCTGTGAAAAGGTAGTGTCCTCTGCCCAACCACCTTATAAGTAAGAGGTACTTGCTACCCTGCTTTCTACCATCTCCTGACCCATGGCCTGGAACAGAGGACTGCTGTCCCCCAGATCATTCCCGAAGTTCCCCTCACCCATATCTGAGATCTATAAATAACAAATCTTGTGACTTTATTTCTTTGGTGAGGGAGTATTGCTTCTCAACAGATCTGTCTGTACTACCTGTGCTATACATCATGGAATGGAGGCACATTTAACTAGTACAGATTATATCATTAGCCACTCCTTTGTGGAATTGTTATACTAAGACCTTATTCTTGACACACTAAAATATATCTTTGTGAATGATTTGTGTGAGCACTCAAGTACATTCAGGTGAGATGAGTACCACATAATAAACTATTCAACACCAAGAAGCAAACAGCAGGGAAAAGAATTATTCAAACACATACTTTGAAAATTAAAGGTACATTCATTATTACAACAAAGGAGAGCAGAAATGCCTCTGCATCTGTTGGGTCCTCTAGGAAGCAGATGCCCAGAAGGAGGTGGAGGAGGAGGTGGTGGAGGCGTCTATGAAAAATAAATGGAAAAGGGAGCAGGAGCAGACTGTGATGCTAGCATTTGGACTCGTGAAAAGAAAGGGAGAAGCCAGGCGGATTGAGCAGAGAGGCCCTAGCCGGAGGTGCACCTCTGCAAAACTCTCGCTTGGCCCCCTTTGAGCTCTAGAGCAAAGATGGCTGGTAGAAGAGTCCCGTGTTGGGCAGAAAGGGTACTGTTACTCCCGCGGGGCTCAGCCAGTGCCTGAGCTGCCTGGGAAGAGGGGGTGGTTGCCATCCAGATGCTGTGATGCATCCAGAAGGTGCTGCCAGTGAAGACCATCAGCTACCTGCACTCCTCACAGCTGGTCAGCAGGTTTCTTCTTAAAGGAATATCTAAGCCACGGAACTCCATGGCTGCCACCATTTGCTCTATTCATGGGGCAACTGATAAATGGGAGTCACGCCATCCATCCCTGTCCCCATGACCACTCCACTCCAGTACAGAGGGACCAATGGCAAGGCGAGCTAATGTCGACTGATCAAAACATTTTATCTGTGTTGTTATTCAGTGTCTTTTCCACAGTGGGCACTTGTTTTCTGGAGGACATTACCCGTGATGTAAAACCCTTCACACTTCAGCTCTACTCCCACACGTCCCTTCACAAGCCTCTCACAAGCTTTCTTGTGTTCAGTCTTTCAGCTGTTTCCCTTTCTGGCTTCTGACCAACCAGCCAGACCACTCACCACTACCTGAGAGGATGTATGTGTTTTTATGCATGTGTGCATGCACACACACACACACACACACACACACTCGCACTCATACACACCCTCCTTTTCTCACCTCAGGCCCCTTATTCTACACAATAGCAACAATCAAGTCCAATACTCAAAACTCCACGATTAGGAAAATTTTCCCTACCACGGTCTTGCAGATCCACACTTAAGTAAGGCTACAGTGTACCAGGTATTCATTTTTGGATCTCACTCACATACCAACCCAACCAGTCCATAAACCAGCTCTTTTAGCTTGCGTATGTGACTCCCCTGGTGGCCATAGGTGCAAGCTGACGAATGATGCTAATACCAACCTTGAAAGTGGCAAGGGGGTCTGGGATACTGTTGGTTTGCAAACTGGCCCCCATGCTTGGAGGGCAAGGAGAGACCAAAGAAAGAGGCAGGCCACTCCAAATTGATAAGTGGCAGTTTTAACAACCAAGGGAGCTTGCATACAAGCCTTGTCTTGGGCAGCTGCAAAATGAGTAACTCTCCACACCTACACGTCTTAATGGTTTGTATAGAGGTCTTGAATGAGTTCAGTCATGTATCCAGTCCCAGAAATCTCAACACGTTGCTATCTCAAAGCTGAGTCCTTGAAAATGGCTCCCACTGTGGAAACAGTGGGCAGGATGTACATTCCAAGGATAGGAGCAGGGGTGAGGATCCTCTGATTGCCAGGTTCAGCTTCCAGGTCAACCGGTGGTCATGTCCTCTCGGTGACCTCCAAAAACTACTTGCTCTTGCAACTGACTCATGTGCTCTGGTTCAGCTGAGGCTCAATCCCAGACGTGCCATTTCCATCTTAGGATGGAAATCAATCTTACGACTTGCTGCGTCTAAGAGAATCAGATTATAATGGCTACTTCTGGAAGTATGGTCATTTGGTGAAAACAGGCAAGTGTTTCTACTTTGCCAAGGTCTAGTAACACAACACACCAGGGTCTGTCTCTTGGAAGGCATAAACATCTCTGCTACAGAAGGCATGGTTCTGCCACGGAAACCCAGGGGCTTGCATTTAATTCTCCCACTGGGGTTTGCCATAAACTGCACACTACCTCTCTGCCCACAGCTGGCATCTCCACATCATCCCGTCAGCCAAATAGCCTGGAAGCACTAATTGCACTACAGCCCAGTCCTTATGCAGAAACTCTTCCTGCCTGGGCGCTACTCAAATCTGTCAGCCTTCTGGACGATGCAGCATATGGTCTAGAATACAAGTCTTAGGTACAGAATGTGCTGCTTTCAAAGCCCAGAGAGACCTTAGAGATACTGTGCTTCTTTCCTTGTAGTAGAGGATGCAAGATGGAGCAAATTATCTTTCACTCGAGTAGCTGTCCCAGCATGACTCTGACCACTGGAACTCTAAGAGATTTCCCTGCGTGGCAGGTTCCTGAGTCTTTGAAAGGTTTGTCTCCCATGCTCTGGAATGAAAGTGTCTTACCATGGTCTCCTGCTAGCCATGTCTTGTTTGTCTGACTTAATCAAGATGAGGTCATCAGTGTGATGTTCTGTGGGATGTTCAGATGGTCCAGATCTCTTCTGACTGTATTTTGACAGAGAGCCCTAGAGCAAAACTGTCATGTGCATTTCTGCCTGTTCCATGGGAATGCCAATAGTTTCTAATACTTTTTTTTTCTGCTTGGAGCAGCAAAGAAAGTGTTAGCCAAGGGTCGTCTGGGAGCTCAGTTGGTTGAGCGTCCGACTTTGGCTCAGGTCATGATCTCATGGTTCATGAGTTTGAGGCCCACGTTGGGCTCTGTGCTGACAGCTCAGAGCCTGAAGCCTGCTTCAGATTCTGTGTCTCCCTCTCTGCCCCTTCCCTGCTCACACTCTGTCTCTCTCTGTCTCTCAAAAATAAATAAAAACATTAACAAAAAAAAAAGGAAGGAAGAAAAGAAAGTATTTGCCAAATCACTGTGTGCATACCATGTGCCCGAGATCTTATTAACATGTTCTACCAATGAATCCATACCCAGCACAGCAGCCTCAATAGAGGCTAATACTTAGGAGAGCTTGTGTAATCTCTCTGCAGGACAGAGACAGGTGAAATAAACAGATGGGTGATGGGGACCACCACCCATGCTTCCTTATGATCCTTAAGGGTGGGGCTAATGTCTGTCCCATCTCTTGAGATGTGAGATATAACACTTTTTTTTAATTCATTACTATCTTGGCAGAACATAGAGGGTAGGAAGGAATGCATGCACTTTTAGAGGCCTCCCCCACCACAGGCCGAGGCCTACTATGCTAGCTACTCCAACTGCTACGTATGTCAATCCCTTTTGTGTGTTCCTGAGCCAAGGAAATGATCACCAGTCCCCCAAGTCCTGGGCTCAGTAGACCCACTCTAAGCTGAAACCTGGCTACTACTTCACTCATTACCCAGTAGGAAGCCACAGAGAAACTTCTGGTCTATGAGTATAAACGTCAACTCAAGTCCTATGTCGAATAGTCCTCAGAACATCCGTGCACCAGCACCCAAGTAAATAGACATAGGTCCCTTTGAGGAAATATCAGAAGAATCATCATAGTGTAAATTCTTTATGGCATCAGGATCCTTTCTCCAGAACTAGGATTGCCATATTAAGTAATAAAAATATAAGAACTTAATTAAACTTGAGTTTTAGATACATAATTTTAAAAAACTTAGCATAAGTATGTCCCAAGTATTGCCTGGGATATACTTACATTAAAACATCATTCGTTGTTTATCTGAAATTCGAACTTAACTGGGTATCTAGTATTTTAGCTGGCAATGGTTCACTGCCCACCTCATCAGTGAACAGGTTCCAGGTGTGAGAACCAGATTGAGTCCAAATGCAGAGGAAGATACTGTTATTGGTGGTAGTGGGGTGGGGGCAGACCTCAGTCTCCTGCCCGTGTATTCTTGCCTTTCTCTGCATTTAACATGTGGGGCACAACTATATGCCCCTGGGGACCACAGTTCCCTCAAGGCCAAGCCGCGTTGGTGATTGCCTTTGCAACCTTGCTGACCTCACAAGTAATCGTGGCCCCTGGCTTCTGGAAGTTCAACATCATCGACAGCTAGTGGTCATACGACCTCATCCCTGCTGCCATGAGCAGGCCCAGCTCTCCGGCCCTACTGTCAGTCCTGGCTTGCAGGGAGGCCACGTCAACACCCTGACTGGCCCACCACTGATGGCAAACCCATCCCTCAGGCCCTCCCAGTGAAACGATACAATTTCCTATTGGCTCACCTGGCCTCACATAGCACACCCTTCAGCATGCCCCCTTTCCTGCATCTCTTAATACTTTCCTACAGTCTGACCATGAAAGACTGGACTTGATGTCCTCTCACAAAGTTGAGTGAGTGCATGCATATATTTGCACTCCAGAGTTAGAGCAGGTTACCAGCGGCTGGCACCGAATGATGAGATTATAGGAGACTTTTTTCTTTATGCTTTTACATATTTTCTAAGATCTTTTTTTCAGAATAACGAAAACAATTTTTAAAAATAAAAGTGATGACAAAATCAAGCACATTGGAAAGGATCCAGAATCTCCTGGACCAGCAGTAACCATTTCCTTCCAATTTAGGTTTTGGGCTGTGCGGAGACTGGGGCACTGCCATGTCCGGAGCCGTTTGACGGGCCTAAGTAAGGTAGATGTCAAAAAAAACAACACAATTATTTGTGCCACTGTTGCCTAGGAGCTTAAAAAACTAAAAGCCCACCGACTGAGGTAATATTTTTTAAATTAGAGCCAGATTATAGTTTTCAGAAAATTCAATCCACTTTCATTCGTATCTGGAATTATGTCATGCCTTCTCCCGCTGTGATAAAACTGAATGGATTTGGACCGTGTGGGTATTAAGTAGAGCTTTTTCAGTTTTTCGCATTCTGAACAAATTCTCTATTATTGATTGATCTTAAGAGCAGCTCTAATTTCATGATTTGAAAATGTACTGGTAGGCACAAGTGTTTACTACGCTTTTCTTAAAACAGGGCATTTAATGGACTCAGAAAACTGAGCCACAAAAGATGACATCTGCACCCACCTCCCACACCAAACATCAGCAGAAAGTCTTTTCCTGGCCACTCACCTTTATTTTATAATATGCCCAAGCTACCAGAAAATTGCACTTCAAGAGCCAGAAGGAAAGGAGGAGATGTGGGCCAGAATTACAGGTAACCAGGGGATTCTGTGTGCTTCTCCTGAGACATTCCTCCTAAGAGTTTGCAACGAAGATGCTGAGTACGCAGACCGTCACTTCAGCCTTCACCACATAATGACATGGCGTGATCAGGCGTATCATTAGGGCATGCTACAAAATGTTGTTTCTCCCTGCCTCATTCTGGTCTCCCCAAACCTGAATCGGTAATTCCAGTGGGTCAGTTCTCCCCAGAATAGAAGTATCTCCAGAACCTGCTGTGTGTTCCCACCACATCACTGCGATTACTGCAGTAAGATTTTGGAGCGGGACCGTCTTGGGTTCAAGTTCTGGCTCCCATGTGCGACTTTTGACAAGGGGCTTAATGTCTTTGAGCCTAGATTTCATTATTTATAAAGTGAGAATATCTACCACATGGCACATTTATAAAGATAAAAGATCATGTATGTACTTCGCATTATAAGTAATACAAAGTAAATGCTCAATAAAATGATGATTAGCCTGTGTTTTATACCTTAATATCTGCTCCAACCTCGATTATATGACATCCTCCTGATGGGACTGTCAGGAGGATCCCTTCCCTCTTCAGGCCAGCATCTCCCTGCTTTTGCCACAGCCCCTGTGTTAAAAATCTTCATCATCATCACACATTTTCCCTGCTGAAAAGTTGCATCACAGTGCTTACTGAACAACTCTCAAATCCTTGTCTCGCCATGAAAGTTCTCTGTGCCTTGACTCTTGTTCCCTTTCACTTGTGTCTTTTCACTGACAGCAACATATGGACACGTGCTGCGTGCCGCGTATGGTGGACGTAGTGTGAGCAAGACCGCATCCCTGCATCCATGCGGCACATGTAACCAGCTACAGTCACTACCCAGAGCTCACTGCCCCCCGGGAACACCTCGCTCACTTACCCCATTAATGAAGGCATGAATACTCGTGCCTCGAGTAACAAATAAGGGCTGCAACATAGGCAAAGGTGAGGACAGAGATCCATCTCATTGAAGGGAGGGTTCAGAGGAAAGGAAGACAAATACAAAAATGGGAAATGCAGTCTCTGGTTTTAGCTTTAACACTAATGGGAGTGTGGGGCGAGGTGCTACAGGAGTCAGTGCAGGTATTTACAGCCATGCAAGAGTCCCAATCCAGTAGAGGTGGTTAGAGACGCTTCTCAGACAAATTGTCATGAGTGTAGGCCCTGAAAGATGGGTAGGATTTCTACAGCATTCCAACCAGTGGGAAGGGCATCAAACCAGGCCAGTCACCTTGGCAACCAGGTGTCACATTACCATCAGAGAAACTAATTGTGCATGTAATGATCTTAGGATTGCTCAGCTACAGGCATTCTGGTTGTCGAAAAACAGCCGTTCTCAAATGTTGGTGTCCGTCGGCCTCACCTAGACAGCTAATGAATGGCCCAGACTTACTGAAGTAGACCGGTCTTTAGTAAACTTCAGTAAAAATGGGCCTGAGCCTGTTTTTACCAACTTTCCCAGGTGATTTTTGAAACACGTTACATTTGGAGAACCACCGCCTTAAAAACTAAGCCAGTGCTTTTCCAAGTCTGGTCCGTGACCAGCAGCAGCAGCAGCAGCAGCAGCAGCAGCAGCAGCAGCAGCAGCTGGGAGCTGCTTACAAATGCGGGAGCTCAGAATCCACCCCAGACCTACTGAATGAGTATGTGTGTATTAATATTATATCCGGGTGATTCATGTGGACGCTTAACTGTGACAGGAACTGATTCAAACAAGTGGCTGTTAACCAGAGTTTCACACTGGAATCACACTGGAAGTTTTAAAATTTACCGATACCTGATCATACCCTCAGATTCTTACCATATTTGTATGGGCGTGGCCTGGACGTGGGTGAGTCCAGCGGGAAGCAGAGTCTATAACTCACAGCTCGAAGAATTTCCAGGTGTTCATGATTCTTTGTAAATACACCAAAGTAATATGGGCTCCTTGATATTTTTTCCTTGATAGTTTTTGTTTTTTTGTGTGCATATGTGTATCCAAAAATTGGATTGTACTGCTCACTAACGGGATTTTTTTTCACTTACAATTATATCTGGTTAACTTACATGATGTAATAGTTCATTTATATCTCCGTAAGCCTGAAGAAAAATCTGATTCGAGAGAATGATAAAGCAATTATGGTAAAAAATGGCAAGATTTGGAGAAGTTAGTGAAAGGTAAAAGGAAATTCCTTGTACTAATTTTTACACTTATCCCTTGAGTTTGAAACTATTTCAAAATAAAGAAAAAAATCACATATGTAGGACCTCTCTCCTCATTCTTTTTTCTAGCTGCATAGTATTCCTTTTACAGATTATACTGTATTTATTTCATTTAACCAGTACTCTATTGATAGACATATGGTTTTTTTCCTGTCCCCTATATTACAAAAAATTTTCAAAGTTAACATCCTTTTATTTTTTTTTACAATATTATTCCATTTATTTAAACTGAAAAAAAACAAACTTTACCCATTTCTCCCAACACCCCTCCCCACCCCCCAGCCTCCTACAAGCACCAATCTGTTCTCTGTATCTATAAGTTTGGTATTTTTCTTTGTCGGTTGGTTTTAGAGTCCACATGTAAGAGAGATAATACAGTATGTCTTTCTCTCTCTGACTTACTTCATTTAGCATAATGTCTCAAGTTCCACTCATGTTATCACAAATGGCAAGATTTCATGTTTTATGGCTGAATAATATTGCACTGTGTCTGCATACCACATCTGTTTTATCCATTCATCCACCAATGGACACTTAGGTTGTTTCTGTATCTTGGCTATTGTAGGTAATGCTGCAGTGAACTTAGGGGTGTATATATCTTTTCAAATTAGTTTTTGTTTTCTTTGGACAAATAAATAAGCAAAGGTGGAATTGCTGGATCATATGGTATTTCTATTTTTAAATTTTTGAGGAAACTCCATCCTGTTTTCCACACGTCTGCACCCAGCAACAGTGCAAGAGGGTTCTCTTTTCTCCGTATTCTCACCAACACTTGTTATTTCTTGTCTTTTTGATGATAGCAGTTCTAGCAGGTGTGATGTGTTATTCATTGTTATCTCATGGTTTTTATTTGCATTTCCCTGATTATCAGTGATGTTGAGCATCTTCTCATGTACATACTGGCCATCTGTATATCTTTGGGAAAATGTCTATTCAGGACTTCTGCTTATTTTTTAAACAGATTGTTGGGGGGGGTTGTTTTGTTTGATATTGAGTGGAGTTCTATATATATTTTGGATATTGGCCCCATTGTCTCATATGTGATTTGCATTTATTTTCTTCCATACAGATTACCTTTTTACTGATTTTTATTGTTGTTGTGCAGAAGCTTTTTAATTTGATATAGTCCCAAGTGCTTATTTTTGCTTTTATTGCTTTTGCTTTTAGTGTCAGATTCAAAAAACCATCACCAAGACTTAGGTCAGGGAGCTTACCTCCTATGTTTTCTTCTAGGCGTTTTATGGTTTCAGGTTTTACATTTAAATATTACAGGTATTTATCTTCATTCAGGTATTACATTCTTTAATACATTTTGAGTTAGTGTTTGTGTGTGGGGTAAGATTGTGGTCCAGTTTTATTGCTTTGCATGTGGCTGTCCAGTTTTTTTAAGACCAAATATTTAAGACACTGTCCTTTCTCCGTTGTATATTCATGGCTCCTTTGTCATAAATTAATTGACCATATATGTGTGGGTTTATTTCTAGGCTCTATATTCTGTTCCACTGAATTGTGTGTCTGTTTTTATGCCAATACCTTACTGTTTTAATTGTTATAGCTGTGTAATGTAATTTGAAATCAGGGACTATGACGCCTCCAGCTTTTTTTTTTTTTTTTCTGTCTCAAGATTGCATTGACTATTCTGGGTCTTTTGTGGTTCCATGCAAATTATAGGATTGTGTGTTCTCCTTCTGTGAAAAATGCCATTGTAATTTTGATGGGGATTGCATTGAATCTGTATATGGCATTTAGTAGTATGGGCATTTTAACAATATTAATTCTTCCAATTCATGAGCATGGAGTATCTTTCCATTTATTTGTGTCATCTTCAATTTTTTTCATTAATGTCTTGGAACTTTCAATGTACAGAACTTTCACCTCCCTGATTAAATTTGTGCCTAGGTATTTTATTCTTTTCTAGGCATCTTTAAATGGGACTATTTTCTCAATTTCTCTTTCTGATAGTTCATTATTAATGTAAATGCAACAGATTTTTGCATATGAGTTTGTATCTCCAACTTTACTGAATTGGTTACTTTTAACTTCTTTAGTGTTTCCAATATATGGCAGTATGGAATCTGCAAGCAGTGACTGTTTTATTTCTTCCTTTCCAATTTGAATGCTTTTTCTTTCTTCTTGCCTAGTAATTCTGGGTGGGACTTCCAATTGTCCTATAAATTAAAAAGAAATCTAACTGAGGAAATTCAAGGTAAATTCCAGAATATTGTAGTAAGCTAACTTTTTGTTAACTAACTTCATTCTGTATTTATGTACACGTTTAGTTTATCATATGTTATGGAAAAATGTGACAGACTCTGTGTGTCACATGCGTAAGCACTTTAAGTTATAAAAGGGCCCAGAGCCAACAATTACAGCTGGCGAAAGTGTCTAAGAATTGTTCAATTGGTTGGGAAAAGCAGATGATTTTAAGATTCTCCTAACAAGTCAGGACCTGACATTTAAGAGAATATTCTGTGGGGCATCTGGATCACTCAGTTGGCAACTAACTTTGGCTCAGGTCATGATCTCACAGTTCGCGGGGCTGGTTCATGGGTTTGAGCCCCACATCGGGCTCTGTGCTGACAGCTTGGAGCCTGGAGCCTGCTACAAATTCTGTTTCTTCCTCTCTCTCAAAGAAAATAAATAAAAATTAAAGAGAGTATTTTGAATCTTAGAAATCAATAATACTTGCATATAGACCATGTCTGAATTATCATAAATTCAGAACGAGCATGTAATTTTGTTTTACAATTAAGGTTGCATTCTAATGATAATATATATTTTATAGTCATAAAATTAATGAATTTTGCAGTCAGAGAAGACAAATACTATATGATTTTACTCATATTGGAATTTAAGAAAGAAAACAAACAAGGAAAGGGGGAAAAAAAGTGAGAGAGAAAACCACAGAACAGACTCTTAACTGCAGGCAGAGAGAGCACTGAGAGCTACCAGAGGGGAGGGGAGTGTGGAGGGGAGGGGGGCGGTGGGGGAGGGGCTGGGGAATAAGAGCACACTTACCTTGATGAGCACCAAGTAATGATGCACGCAGTTGTCGAATCACCATATTGTACACCTAAAACTAACATAACACTGCAACTTTACTGGAATTCTAAAACTTAAACTTAAAAAAATTAATGACTTTTTGTGGCGTTCACATAGACATTTTAAAAAGAAAAAAATCTTGGTGCAGGAGAACCATGCATCTTTATTTTCATTAATTAATTAGTTAAACTTATTTATTTTAATAAATTATTTAATCTCCTATTACCAGTAATATTTAAGATTATATTGCCATCTGCTGGTGGATATTTTAAGGTTAGTTTTAAACATTAATGATGTAATGCTTATTTTGTTTTAAATTAAGGCTAACATTTTTGCTGTTGTTTTCAATGAATGTATATTTCCTATTAAAATTTTAAAACTCATAGGAGAACACCATTGAACCATCATATAAATCTGGAACATAGTTAAAGTATATTCTAAAATATGCTCTGGGAACAGAGGATTTATGAGAGTACTGATGTGCATGCGGGGGTGTGGCTCGTTGTCACCCTCAGTTCCAGACTAGAAGATACTTTGCTGTGTCAGTACAGCTGAGTTTGTCGACACCAGGGATAGAGATGTATTCTCTGGCAAAGGCACGGACACTAAGAAAGCAGACGAGGGGCGCCTGGGTGGCTCAGTCGGTTAAGCGTCCAACCTCGGCTCAGGTGATGATCTCACAGTTCGTCAGTTCAAGCCCCACGTTGGGCTCTGTGCTGACAGCTCGGAGCCTGGAGCCTGCTTCGGATTCTGTGTCTCCCTCTCTCTCTGCCCTTCCCCCACTCACACTCTGTCTCTCTCTCTCAGAAATAAATTTAAAAACATTTTTTTAAAAAAGTAAAAAAAAAAAAAAAAAGAGGGGACACATGTCACTCTGCAGGAGGAATGTCTATGCTCCATTGTCTTTCCACACAAGAAACCACTAGCTGTTAACAGGAAGCATGGACCATTTCTGCACATTCAGGGAATGCTGAGGAGCCAAAATTTAGGGTCATCTACCCAGATATCCCCATCTTTGGTGCTAGGGGCCCAGATTCTCCCAACCAGGGCCCTAGATGTGACACAATGGATCTGTCTTGTTTGGGCATTTTAACCATTTTTGACATGCTGCTGTCAACTCCAGCAGTTGGATGCTGGCCTTCATCATCTTTCTCTGCCTTCCTGGTGGCAGGAAATAAACATTTCTTTTTTTCTTTCTTTTTGTAGTTTCAAGTTTTTACTCAAATTCCAGTAGTTAACATACAGTGTAATATTAGTTTCAGGTGTACAACATAGTGACTTAGCGCTTCCACACCTCACCCGGTGCCCATCACAGCAGGTGCAATCCTTAATCCCCAACACCTGTGTCTCCCATCCCCCTACCCACCTCCCCTCCAGCAACCCTCAGTTTGTTCTCTATCGCTAAGAGTCTCTTTCATGATTTGCCTTTCTTTTTCTCCCCTATGTTCATGTGTTTTGTTTCTTAAATTCCACATGTGAGTGAGATCATATGGCATATGGGATTTGTCTTTCTCTGATTTCACTTAGCAGAATACTCTCTAGTTCCATCCATGTCACTGAAAATGGCAAGATTTCATTCTTCGAGATGGCTGAGTAGTATTCCATTTGTGTGTGTGTGTGTGTGTGTGTGTGTGTGTGTGTGTGTGTACACATAATCTTCTCTATCCCTTCATCAGATGATGGACATTTGGGCTCTTTGCATAGTTTGGCTGTTGTTGATACTGCTGCTATGAACATCAGGTTAACATTTCTTTATATACAATTAAATAGGCCTCTGGCTTTCATACCCAATTTCAATTGCCTATTTATTATCTTTCTGAATCATGAAGATGTGTGGCAATAGCAATCCAATTCGTTCAAGCTTATTGCTTCTACGTCCTCCATATCTCACTTGGAGGTGATGCTTGCACTTGCTGGTGCTTCCTTTCCCATGACAGACCACCACAGGGGGCCACCAAGGGAAAGACAGACCACCACAGGAGGCTACCAGGGAAAGTTTCTATGTGCTTCTCCTACCAGCAGTGGTGGGGTTCTCATCACCAGTGCAGCAGGGAGTGTCCCAGCTCCAAAACCCCATCTTATCACCTAATTTGGAGACTGCATTTTTTAGGAATTAGCCCTTACAAAAGGAGCAAAAGGAAGCAGAACTGGGCAGAAGGAGAAGTGAAACTGCAGTGCAAGCCCAACAATTGCAGAGTGCACATCGCACACCGCAGTTGTCCCACCTTGGGCTGCAACACCAAGCCCTTTTGCCTTGTGCTACTTATCAGTGGATGTGAGGTTCTCCAACCAGCAGTGACCTTGCTGAGCAAGGTGATGCTGAGCTCCCGAGGGAGCTGGCAACGGGAAGCTGTCTGTGCACTGCCGTCCCCACAATGGGGCTGAGTCCCCACTGGAAGAGGGATCTGGGCAGCACATCTGGACACCCATCACGTGGCAGCGGCAGAGGGAGACCCAGGCGGAGATGGGAAACATTTGCAGGATGCTGCTGCCTGGAGCTGGCAAACGGGGGGAGAAGGTATGGGACTGGACAGGGAATGTGGATGCCTGGAGCTGGCAAACGGGGGGAGCAGTTTTGGAACTAGACAGGGAATGTGGAGCTGCTGGGCCAAACAGGCACCAGACTCACCTTGGGCTTCTTCAGTGATGCAGGTGTGATTCCAGATTAAGGATTCAACTGTCCAAACAGAAGCGGCCAGGAGTTGCTTTCTTGATTCTCAACTAATGGATAGAAATTTGAACTCAGAGGCGGCCCCAGGTAGGTTCTGACTTCCGTATTGTAATTTCTGTCACTTGAGGACTTCACAGCATAGAAATCCTGAGTGCATTTAGAACATGTGAATTGGACAATCACTGTCTACCCTCACTTGCATCCTGTCCAGGATGCAGAAGGCTCGCCCTGCATCGAGATGCAGGGAAGACACAGGCCAACATCTGCAAATTCCTGGAGGGGTGGTTCTCCACAGGGTGGATATGCTGGCCAGAGACACTGGGAACCAAATGGCTTCCCGCATTTCAGGGACACGGAATTCCACAAAAGCAATAACAGCTCTTCATCAGAGAGCTCTACAGCTCAAGCCTTTTCTGACTCTGCTCATCGTTATTTGAACACGAGATCACTTAGATCAAGACAGGTGAGCAGGCCAGTAATGTTCAACTCTGTTTGTGTAACAGAAATTCTGAGTCTTGAAAACAAGGGTCTAATTAAGCCTCCAATGCAGACAAGCCATGACTTTCACCTAATTCCTAGAACTGTGTTAGCTCACAGACCAATCCTTTGAATAGGAGGGAGGCCGGCAGGAACAGCACACATAGGTAGCCAAATTGTGCAGTGCGCAACTTTAGAGGACACCATTCACTACAAGGATTGTTTAGCAGCATAAGACAGTAAGGTATGTTGAGGACCAGGTGCTGTTTTCCAATCTATCCAAAGTCAACACTGAAAGAGAGGTTTGCCTGGTGGTGAATCCTACCTTAACATCACGAGTAGGCATGGTGGTCCAGCCTCCTAGCTTTCTCTGGTGGGGGCGCTGAAAGTCTCAAAGAAGAAAGTATTGAAGAAAGTAAAATACCCAAACCTCTCAGGGATTGTTGGCTGTTAGTCTTGGTGGTTAATTCCTGGAAAAATAAAATGCTATGTGGTCTTCTTATCACTATGGACACTTGCAGGGTCAATTGTAAGTGGATGTTTGACCCAAGGCTGCTCTACCATAAGCCCACCTGGTTATTTCCCCAGTTCCTCAGTATTTAATGGAGTATATATCCTTGGCCACTGGCAGAATCTGCACAATATATGGTAGAAAAACCCAAACCCAAGCCCCTTTGGCTCTCCAGTTCTATCACGAGTCAATCAAAAGCAATGCCTCAACCATGTAAGCATCTCTAAAGTCTTGGAGAAATTCAGGGTAAGGATTTATACTACACCTCCACTTAGTTTCCTGGTTTGGCCACGGATGAATGTAGATAAGTCTTAGAAAATAAGAGAAATATTTTAAGTTTAATCAGGTGGAGACTGCCTTTACCCTTCTTGTGTGTGAAACCCTGACAGTATCTAACAGTGTCTAACGGCATCTGCGACCCCACCCCAACTGGTGAATAGCTCTCCCTCAGAGAGTGAAGACATATTAAGCCTAGACAAGTGTTAGAAACAACCCTACGATCTCACACTCTCTCTAAGGCTGTAAACTCAGGCTCCGTTCTATTGCGTAACCCAGTTCCTGGGGGAGCATGGGGACAAGGAAGGACACGAGACAAGCCAAGGCTACAGGAGGAGAGGAAACAACTATCCTGCAGCCTGCCAAGCAATCCCAGGCCAGAGCACCTACGGACAGGAGCCACGAACAGACAGGAGCCACGGAACAGGCTCTGGAGAAACAGACGGTCAGGTCCGCTGCGGCCCCACTAGAGGGAGCAGGAGCCAAGCTGTGGCTGACGTCCAGAAGCGAAGTTTGTGCTAAGTGTGTTCTGACGTCCTGCCAGGGGAGGAAGAGGGAGTGGCCCTTGGAGAACAAAGGCGGCAGGCTTGCACAATGGGGCTGGTCCTTGGCAAGCCGGGAAGCAGCCCCAAACAGCAGGACGATTCCGTAAGATTTCCATTGACATTTCCAATCTGCTGTGACCCTTTCAGAAAAAATCCATGCAGAATTTGGGACCCAATGTTTCAGGCTTTACAGAGATTTAGGGCAACCCATTCTTCGTTTCTCAGCAAAGAGAATCAACCCTTAAATATAGTGGACGACAGTTCCTGGAATAGAAGGCCGGGCCACCAGGAATGGCTGATTCTCAGGCCAAGCAAGACTCAACTCCAACTGTGGCTGCTAGTTCAGTCCTTTCTACTCTGCTGTTGTTCTTGCTGGTGACCAGAGGTGACTTTTCAGTACACGCCAAGGACCCTGACGCCTCACATTTCTGACATTAACATCCCCTACCCGTAAATTCTGGAGACGTGGCCTCTAGGATGCAAACCTTCACTAGGGAGTTCTAAGCAAGGTTTGCAAATTTAGTTGCCTCCCTTGCCTCCCAAGGTTCCCAGTTTCTTTTTTTTTTTTTTTTTTTAATTTTTTTTAACGTTTATTTATTTTTGAGACAGAGCATGAACGGGGGAGGGTCAGAGAGAGGGAGACACAGAATCTGAAACAGGCTCCAGGCTCTGAGCTGTCAGCAAAGAGCCTGATGCGGGGCTTGAACTCACGGACCTCTAGATCATGACCTGAGCCGAAGTCGGCCGCTTAACCGACTGAGCCACCCAGGCGCCCCAAGGTTCCCAGTTTCTACAGCTATGATTACTTGTCAGGATCCCTGTTGACAATCCCCTGCATAAGTTGATCTTCCGCCTGTGCCTACGATGTCACTCAGCCTGGTTTACAAGAGGCTTAACTCACAGCTTCTCCCCGACTTCAAGGAAAAGGTCATTTGGAAGCCCTAGGATTTTATACCCCTCACTGATGGCACTCCACTACAGCTTATCCCTAAACAATTTAAATTCCTAAAGTTGTAAACACTGCATATTCAAAGAGGAATCATCCATCATTGCAGCAGCCAAATGAGGGGTGTGTAGAAGTCTAGAGAGAGCCCTTTCTCTAGCAAGAAATAAAATGGTTCTTTCCAGGGGCACCTGGGTGGCTCAGTCACTTAAGCATCTGACTGTGGATCTCAGCTCAGGTCTTGAATTCAAGGTCGTGAGTTCAAGCCTTGTGTTGGGTCCTGTGCTGGGCATGAAGCCTACTTTAAAAAAAAGAAATGGTTCAGGGGCACCTGGGTGGCTCAGTTGGTTGACTCTTGGTTTCAGCTCAGATCATGATCTAATGGTTTCATGGGTTCAAACCCCACACCAAGCTCCATGCTGACAGTGTGGGGCCTGCTTGGGATTCTCTGTCTCCCTCTCTCTCTGCCCCTCTCCCTCTCATGCTATATCTGTCTCAAAATAAATAAATAATTTTAAAAAATGGTTCTTTCCATTTAAAACAGAAACATTTTGCTAGTCACAAAAAAGTAACCATTTCTAAATTCAGGCAGATTAACATTCTTGTTTGGAAAAAAAACCCCAACTCGAAGCCTTCCCTGGATAGGAGCCTGCACTCTATTAGCTACTGTGGACCCACTGGAACACCACCTATGCAAACTATGAACCACAGCCACCAGAAGACCCTTCTGCATTCCCCACCATACCACCACCGTACCATACCCCACCATACCCTGTCAAGAAGCCGTAAAGGGAGCTCTGCCAGGTCTGGTACTATGAACCAGACAGGGAAGGGTTAAGACTGCAAACACCCAGTTTGTGTAAGTTCCACTCAAGACTCCCTCAACTGCTTACACATGCCTCTCCCACAGCCAGGCACTCTCTTGCATGGGCAGAATCTCAGGTCTAGCATCATGCCTGGCAAACAGTATGGATAAATCCCTCTGAAAAAGATTCTCCAGATCCCACGGAGTAAAAGGAAGTACATCGTCCCCTATCCCTGCCTACAGCTGGAGAAGCTGCCTGCCCGCAAAGTTTAAGTCCTGGAAAGGATTAGAACAACAGGGCATCTGGCAGCTCAGAAAAGCCTGACTGCTGACCCCGCCCCCAGGATGAGCCCCTCCCTTAGAACGAGAGGCAGATGTGTCAGAAGGTCATGTAGGAAGTCTCTTCCCAGCCTGAAGGGAGCTGATGCCAACGTGTATTTAGCGTCCAGGAAAAGAGTGCATGTCCAGAGCCAATGTAATAGAATCCCAGAAAGAATAACAAAGACAGAAAGGAAGAGGAACTCAAGGAAGCCTGGGAAGAACTAGGAATTAGAACTATTTCCTCCACATCCTACTAGAGTGGCTATTTCTTCAGCACAATGAGGCACAGGCTCCAGGGCTCACAACTGCTTAGTGCCTTGTTTAGAAGACTGGATTGAGGAAATGAGACATGTGCCACCAATGATGGAGGACCAGGGATTTTGTCTGCAAGTCCCAGGAATGTTTAATCTCAAGAATCAATGGCTAAGAATGGCTATTATCAACAAAACAAAAAGTAACAGATACTGGTGAGGATGTAGAGAAAAGGGAACCTTCTTGCACTGTTGGTGGGAATGTAACTTGGTGAAACCACGATAGAAAACAATATGGAGGTTCCTCAAAAAATTAAAAATAGAAATACCCTATGATCCAGGAATTCCACTTCTGAGTTCCTATCTGGAGGAAGTGAAATCATTGTCTTAAAGACACATCTGTACTCCTGTGCTCATTGCAGCAACTTAAGTGTCCATCAACAGATGAGTGGCTAAAAAAAATATGGTGTATGTATACAAGGGAATATTATCCAGCCATTTAAAAAAAGAAGGAAATCCGGGGCACCTGGGTGGCTCCGTCGGTTGAGCATCTGACTTCAGCTCAGGTCATGATCTCACAGTTTGTGGGTTTGAGCCACATGTCAGGCTCTGTGCTGACAGCTCTGAGCCTGGGGCCTGTTTCTGATTCTGTGTCTCCCTCTCTCTCTGCCCCTCCCCAGCTTGCGCTCTGTCTCTCTCAAAAATAAATAAAACGTTTTTAAAAATTAAATTAAAAAAAGAAGGAAATCCTGCCAATTTGCAGGAACAGAAGTAAATTTGGAGGGCTTTATGCTAACTGCAATAAGTCAGAGAAAGACAAACACTGTATGATCTCACTTATATATGGAATCTTTAAAAAAAAACAAATTCATAGAAACAGATTGTAGATTAATGGTTTGCCAGGTGGGGGAAATGAGGAATTGGTCAAATGGTATGCACTTCCAGTTATAAGATGAATACATTCTGGGATCTAATACACAGCATGGTGACCATAGTTAACAATACTGTATTATATACTTGAAAGTTGCTAAGAGACTAGATATTAAATGTTCTCACCACCACAACAACAAAAAAGTGAGGTAAAGGATGTGTTAGTGTTATGGTGGTGATAATTTCACAATACATGTGTGTACCGGGGCGCCTGGGTGGCTCAGTCGGTTGAGTGTCCGACTTTAGCTCAGGTCATGATCTCGTGGTCTGTGAGTTCGAACCCCACGTCGGGCTGTGTGGTGACAGCTCTGAGCCTGGAACCTGCTTCGGATTCTGTGTCTCCCTCTCTCTCTGCCCCTCCCCCACTCATGCTCTGTCTCTCTCTCTCTCTGTCAAAAATAAACATTAAAAAAAATTTACAACACGTGTGTATCAAATCATCACACTGTACACCTTAAATTTATACAGTGTTATATGTCAATTTTTTCTCAAAGGCGGAGGAGGAATCAATCACTACAGTGACATCAGAAAAATGGTTCAGTAATAAACCAAGAAAAAGAAGAAGAAATTGAATTATTACAGAGGTTCAATTAGTCCAAAAACAGGGAGGTAGAAAAATAAAGAACATATGACACAAATAGAAACAAAGAGTAAGGTAGTTGACTTCAACTAAATCATACCAATAATTACATTAAAAGTTTATGGTTTAAAATCCCCAGTTTAAAGGCAGAAATTTTTAAGACTGGCTAAGAAAACAGAACTAAACTATATGCTGCCTACAGTTAAATGCACATTTTTTTTCAATTAAATACACTTTAAACATAAAAACACAAATATATATTTTTAGGCATGGCATGTCTTTGTCCATTCCAACACTAGTCAAGGAAAAGCTGGAATGACTACCTTAATCCAACAAAGTACCCTTCAGAGAAAAGAGTATTTTTGAAAATAAAGAGGGTCATTTCCTTATAATAAAGTGGCTAATTTATTGAAATGAAAGCAGATAGAAGCAGAAATAGTTTAAGGAAAGTGGCCTGGAATCTTGGCAGTGGAAGCACATGGAAGTAAGGTAAAGATTTGTGAACCCCCTGGCTTATCGGAGTTCATGGAGAACATAATTTCAGTTTTCATAGATTCTCTCTAATGGCCAAGGCATCATAAATAACCAAAAACTAGATGTACACAGTTTTGCAGTTAGTCAGAATAGGAAGTCTATAAAACTTGATTAGGATTGTAACATGTAGGAAAAGTTGACCGTTACTTAAAGATAAAGCCCACTGAGATCTCACATCAGCATAACCTTTAGTATGAAGCATAGCATTTGTGTTTTCCCACAAGATTTTTAATCCGGAATTAAATGAGACCACCCTTGATTTATTCTCCAGTCCATGACAAGATTATGTATATAGGCACAGGCCACTTTTAGTAAGAAAGTACTAGTATAATTTTGACTAATTTTGTAATGATTTTACTTTAATTTATAATGTAACCACTATATGGTTTAAGATTAATTTGATTTTTAACATAGTTTATGATACTACCAATATCAACAATAAAATGTAGCAGGAGATTTAGTGAAAGACATCTATAAGATATTCTTCTATTTGAACCTGAGTCCTACAAATAATCTCCAAAATTAGTCCTCTTTATAATCCTCCAAGAATCTTTAAAAGCAATGAGAACAATGGGGGGAAATGGTCAGAACCAACTGTTACAGAACCTTAGAAATTAACCAAAGGCTTGCAACAATCTAGGAGTAATTTATTCAAGAAAAATGGCTCAATCTTGGTAAGAACAGTCAGATTTGTGGTTTTAAAATTTGATCTATTTCTATTCTTCTCCTCAGATCAGCCATAGTTTTGAAAAACAGTAATCTGTAATCACGGTAAAAATCAGCATCCTAAAATACACTGGAAAGGGTAGAATGGGGTCAGAGCTCCTTCAAAGCACATTCACGGAGAATTATCATGATTTTATCTGCCTGATGGTTCCCCAGAAGAAGCCACTCATAATACTGTCTTTATTTTACCTTACTTGGAACCCTTCCACTGCTAAGAAGTCTTTTCCCCAGGGGCCTTTGCTGCAAACAATTAGAGGCAATTACGTAACATGGAAGCTGCCTAAAGCAATGGATAAGAGTTGGCCAAACAATAGACTAACCAAAAACCTTAAAAGGAAAAGCTGGCAAATAAAATGTCCATAGGGGCTCCAAAAAGTTGTATAACTTTTAGTATGAAGCTTGGGGATATTCCTGGGATTCTTCTAGATTAATGGAAATCTGGAAGGCTATTTGCATATACAGAGCTGTTCTGCCCCCACAGGACTCTGCACATTCTCAGGAAAGACCTAAGAAGGCCCTAAACTCGCACCTCTGGCTCACTTTGAGGTTCCACACAAGGAGAAAGTGAAGGCTAAACCAGAGTTGTCAACTTCCTGATGGAATCTTGAAGGCATGTCCCCAAAACACACACACAGAGCCACTTAACAGACTGGGAGGCATATTGGTTCTGGACATTTAAGGAAATCTCCACCAAATCATTAATTGACCACTAAGCTAACCAAGCAAACCCTTCAGTGGGGACACATGAAGAGGAATAAGGACTTTACAAAATCAATTTTGAGTATTCACTAAACAAATAACAACAAAAGCAGCAAAAACAAAAAGCCCTAGGGAGTGAAAAAGAATCTGAATTCCAGAGTTGCCACATTAGATTATTTTAAATGTTCAATTTCCAACAACATTTATAAGACACACAAAGAAACAAGAAAACACAGCCAACATCCTGGACAAAAAAAAAAAAAAAAAAAAAAAAAACAGTCAAAGGAAGCTGTCCCTGAGAAAGTCCAGATACTGGACTTCGTAGACAAAGACTTTAAACCTGTTGTTTAAGTATATTCAAAGAACTAAAAGTGACCATATATATATAAAGACTTACAGGAAAGTGTAAGAATGATATATCATCAAATAGAGAGTATCAACAAGGTATAAGAATGATACATCATCAAATAGAGAATATCAACAAAGAAATAGAAATTATTTTTTTTAAAAAAGAACCCAATATAAACACTGAGACTGAGAAGTACAATAAGTGAAGTGAAGGAGCCCAGGAGCAGATCTGAGCAGGCAGAAGAAGCGATTGAAGAACTAAATACAGGTCCATTGAGATTACCCGGTTTGAGGACAGAAAGAAAAAGGAATGAAGAAACATGAATAGAGCCTCAGAGTCTCATAGGGCATCATCAACTCTACCAATGTATGCAAAATGGCAGTCCAGGGAGAGGGGAGAGAGAAAGAAGCTTCGAAAATATGTGAATAAATAGTGGCTGAAAACTTACCAAATCTGATGGAAATCATTAATCTAGATATCCAAGAAGCTCAGGAAACTCCAAATAGAAGACACTCAAAGATAAGGTAAAAATACTCTAAAATCGTAGCAAGGGTCGACAACTCTGAATATACCAAAGGTCATTGAATTGTACTCTGTAAATAGAGAATGTCGGGTGTGTAAATTGTGTAGATGTGAAATTATGGCTCAGAAAAAGAAGAGCATGAGGTGCTGACACCTGCTACAACAGGGATGAAACTTGAAAACATGACGCCATGTGAAAGAAGCCAGTCACAAAAAGTCACATAGTGTATGAGTGCGTTCACATGAAATGTTCATGCTAGTTCCACAGAGACAGACCGTAAATCTATAGTTGCTGGGGGAGGGGGGGAGCACGGGGAGGAGGCAAATGGGGTGGGGTGATTGTTAATGGGTATGGGATTTCTTTTGGGGAGATACAGATTTTCTGCAATATTTATAAAATCTCGTGAATATACTAAAAGTCACCAAACTGTAGACTTTTAAAGAGTGGCTTATGGTTTATAAATTATATCTCAGTTCTTCAAAAAGCAATCCCCTCTTCCCAAAATATTTTCAGTGCTGGAAGGAGGTAAAACTATTGTTAAACTTGTACACAATTACGGGCATTCTTGCGCTGGAAATTTGGTGAACTGAAATGTTCAAAACAATACCTACTTAGAACAATATTCATTGGGAGACAGTTCTTACTTTGGAAAATGGTTTTTTCCCTATTCTATAGATAGCCAAGGTTTAGGGGAAAAGAATAACACATAATATATAATTTGAAAGGCATGACTTCGTTCAGAGGTTTATCTCTGGAGGTGCCTGGGATTCTGGCACCAACATTTATTAGAGATAAGGGCAGTGAGCTAATGATCTGTGATGTGCTGTTTAAAGTTCGCAGTCTGCTGGTGTGGGGCAGGACCAGTTTGTTTATTGATGGCTTATACCCGGTGTAACCAGTCGAACAGCCTGACTTGGCTATGTGACCGAGAGAGACATAAAAGACCCTGATGGAAACGTCTAAGTGCCTCTCCCAGAACAGAGATCCATCATCACACAGCTCTTGCCAATTCAATCTGGAGACATAGTACATCCTGGCACAAATAACAAGGGCACTGGGGAGCTACGTGGGGACGTTTCTTGGGCTCCTAATGCTTGCTTAGACTCTTTCTCCTTCCGTGCTAACTATAACCTTTGCCCTCGCTGATCCTGTGCTGAGAGGCCTGCTAAGTCTTCTGGTTTCCGATCTAACACACTCGTACCAGCGATCATTCCAGGCTGCAGACTGTTCTTTTCATCAAAGGGAAAGGAGGAGCAGCGTCAGAAACTATTTCAGTGAGGCTCTCAAAATCCTGTTAACAACTGTGAGCAGAGAGCAGTCCCCCCCCCCACCAAGGCAGAGCCAGCATACCCAGCAGGGGTGCCGGAGAAGAAATGCCCAAGGGAATGTTGCCCCAGGAGCACCTGGAAACTCAAGCCAGTTGCCCAATTCAAGCAACCACAACTGGTGCATTCTACACGCAAGGGTGCAGAAGTTGTATTGGTGAAGGAGAGGCTTTATGTGGCTCAAGAACTTTCTTGGTGCGTCTGGAAGTAAGGGCCAGGCCACCAGGCTCTGAATCTAAGTACCCAGCCCACATCATCTATCACCTAGACCATTGGTCTAAGTTGGAGAATCTCACAACCTTCCAAGACATTGCTGCAAAGTTAGGAAAAACATCCTCCCATCACATCTGGGTAGAGAAAACTTTGAGGCTCTGGTGTCAGTCCTGGTCCCCAGGAGGATGTCTGCACCTACCTGGGCGAATGGAAAAGCAGTGAAGGAGTTTAACACACACACGACACACACAATACACGTGTGCACACATACAACACACACAGGTATGCAGACACAACACACACAACACACTCATACATGTGCACATGAGAGCGCACACACTATACTCATGCACACACGTGCATACATATGCGCATGCACACACAACACGCACACAATACACATGCGCATGCATACAACACACATGTGCACACAAAACACGTGTGTGCACACAGCGTGCACAGCACACACACACACACACAAAGAACACATACACAATACACACACGCACACTAAACAGAGCTGACTTAATTCTTCCTCATACTTTTGTTTAGGACACAAATCGTTTCTCTGCCCAAACTTCTTCCGTTGTACGCTCAGGGGCGGCTGTGTCAGGCCGGTGCACCTGCAGCTGAGCCCCTGGGAACTGCATGCAGCCCCAGCCATGGTGTCATCTGGCTGCTCGTCATCTGCAGCCGAGCCCAGAGCACCCGGGACACCCGGGGGGTGGGGGGCAGCACCGCCTGGCCGGGGCTCATAAGCCAACTGAGACAAGACGGAGGCTCATGTGCACGGCAGCTGCAGTGCAAGGAAATATGTGTCTGTTTCAGATCACAGGTTTAATTCACGTGTTGTGTCCAGATGATAGAACACTGAATAAAATAGTCGATTCTCAGATTATCAGCTGCTTTCACACTTTTGATTTATGACAGTAAGTCTGTTTACTTCTTGAATATCTAGCAGGTTTTAAGAGTCTTAATCTAAGATGTTTATGGAGTTTTATGTAATAAAACTTCCATCCAAGTGTGAAATTACAGTATTGTTAAAGATGTAAATTAAATACGTTTCCAAATATGCTTCTCAGAAATTTGTCTAACTTACAAAAATCAAAGTTCTCATTACACCATTTCTTTTGGTTTCAGAAGACTAGCTTTGCTGAGGTACAAACTGCTTCAGGCAGTAATGGAAAACAAAATGCCTCAAGTTCTATTCCCAGCTGTTTAATGCATTAAATTCTGAAGTGCCACGTAGCAAGCATTTGGCTGCTTAATTTCTGCTTTTACAGCAAACAAAAAGAATGAACGTATTAAATGCATAATACTAGGAACCATGAAATGAAAATAGCCTTTTATATGCTTCAGTGTTACCAATTTTTCTCATTTCTGGTTCTCAGAGCTTTTCTAGTTATGCTTGTTTATCTGACATGAAGGCGCAGGTCCTGTGAAAATCTGAAGTCCTTTAGACAGTAAGCAACCGTTATAAGCCCCATGGCAAACCTAGTTTGGGCAGATCTCAGTGGAGTACAGAGCTTTGTTTCTGTTTTCTCTTTCCTACCTCCATATCTCCACTTACATCAGCATACGGCTCTCTAAGCTCATTCTTGACAATAGCATGATAACACGCTGGGTACAACAAGCCGACGGGGGCAGGGCCAGACATATGTCAGCCTCCACGGTATGCACCACCCCTGGCTGTTTTAGCACGGTGGACGGTACAGAAGATCCGTGTTCCAATGCAATTCACCTACACATAAGGAGTATAGCTGTGGGTGTATGTTGGGAGTCAGTTGTCTTTATCAGTAAGCCGAGAATAATACCAGGATTGTTCTAAAGACTAAACCAGATCAGTGAGTAAATACTCAATGTCCGCTATGACTGAATATTCCTAATTAGTATGTGGATTTGTTATGTAAAACGGGATAAGCGGTTTCCTTCTGACCATTCATCAGCTCTGGAGCAGTATTACCAAATTACCCTTCAGCAAGCTTATGCCATTTTACGTTACAACGAAGAGCACGGGGTAGCCCATTTCCCAGCTTCCATACAAACACTGAGCTGTTACCTCATATAAACACTGACTCCACAGGTCCAGTATTAGGTCCTAAATTTCATGATGATTCATGACATAATTTCATGTTTATTGACCATTTCTATTTTGTGAATTGCTTTTTACGGTATTTGTCTATTCTACAGGGATGTTCTCGTCTTCTGTTTTAGGATGCATCATGCATGGGGAGGAGAATTTGCTAAAGTAGTTGTTTGTCAGGGCGCCTGGGTGGCTCAGTCGGTTCAGCGTCCAACTTCGGCTCAGGTCATGCTCTCACGGTTCCTGTACTGCCAATGCAGAGCCTGCTTTGGATCCTCTGTCTCCCTGTCTCTCTGCCCCTCCCTGCTGGTTCTCGTTCCCTCTCTCTCAAAAGTAAAGAAACACTTCAAAACAATTTTCTAAGTGGTCATGTGTCAAAATACTTTTTCTAGTTTTTCACTTGTCTCTAATTTTACTTGTGGTGTTTGGGATACGTGGAAGCCTCGAATATTCAAGTAATCAAGTGAAATATTTCTGCCTTTGAAATAAAAAAGATTTACTGGTATGTTTGCCTAATACCTAATGATTTTTGTTTTTTTATGTACATATTTAATCAACCTCAAATTCATTTTTATACAGTATGATATTCCTTTTTATTTTCAAATTGTTAGCCATTTCTCTCCATTAGCGTTTATCAATCTGTCTCTTCCCACACTGATAGGAAACTCTTCTTTTCCCATACCCTTCATTATATATATTTTTAATAATCATAGAATTCCTATTCTGGTGACCTTTTGGTTTCCTTGTTGTACCTGTTTTACTTCTGTCACTTTATTGTGGGGGCAGAATTCAAAGACAGCCCTCGAGATTCCCCGCCTTTCTGACCTATACCTTCTCCCAAGTTTCAATTAAACACTCATTTATGGACCCCTTGGAGAAGATGAAGGCTCAAAATCAGTTAACCTTAAGCTAGGTAGATTATTCAGGTGGGCCTGACCTAGTCACCTGAGCCCTTTAAAAGCAGAGAGTTTTCTCTGACTGGACTGGCTGACTGCACGGGAGGAGTTAGAGAGATGTGTTCTGGTTGGCCTGGAAGGAAACAGGTGTGCATCCTGCAAGCTATCCTGGGGCCACATGGCGAGGAATAGCAGGCAGCCTCTGGAAGCTGACGGTGGTCCCAGCTCCCAGCTAGATGGACCGCAGGGACCTCAACCCTACAACCTAAAGAAATGAATTCTGCCAACAACCGATGAGCTTGGAGAAGGTCCCTGAACCCAGATGAGCCCTCAGCCTGGATGGTATCTTGATTTCTGCTCATGAGACCCTGAGTAGAAAACCAACCCACCTCTTGCCAGACATCTGATGTACAGAACTGAGAGCTAATAAGTGTCATTTAAAGCCACTAAGTTTGTGGTAATTTATCATATGGTAATAAAGTAATATATTTATTTTTTTAAGTTTATTTTATTTATTTTAAGAGAGAGAGAGAGAATGGGGGAGGGGCAGAGAGAGAGAGAGAGGGAGACAGAATCCCAAGCAGGTTCCGTGCTGTCAGTGCAGAGCCTGATGCGGGGCTTGAACTCACAAACTGTGAGATCGTGACCTGAGCTGGAACAAGAGTCGGACCCTAACTGATGAGCCACCCAGGCATCCCAATAACTAATATATTTATAATGCCCTTTCACAATCAATACATCAAAGCCCCATCAAATTCTTTTTCAAACTTAGCTGTTCTCATTCATCACCTTCCCAGAAGCACTTCAGATTTTCTTTAAAACAAAACAAAACAAATCCCATTGACCTCTCCTGGTGTCCTTCTTTTAAATGTGTGGATTACTTGGGAGACAGATGTGAATGGCCCAGGGGCTCACCGCCTCCCTCCTTAGGCGGCCTGCCAAGGAGCAGGCGGCTCAGCAGAAGGAGCGGGTAGCTGGCACTTGCGCTGAGCTTCAGAGGCTCCCCTTTCCCAAAGGTCCCTTTCTCAACCATGAAGCTTGCACTGTTACGAGACTGCCCTCCCAGAGCACTGCTCACTGGGATCCACAGGCTCTCCTCCAGCCCGCACACTCTCCCCAGTAAATCCGCCTCCACCAGGAGGCAGCACGCATCAGTGACCCCCTGACCTACGAGCTCCACACCCACTGTTCCCGGCTGCTCTTGGCTCCCACACCCACCACCCCGTCCATACCCTTTGCATTGAGTCTTCCAGTCAAAGACCAAGACTGTGTTCCTGTTTAGAGGCATTTATGTTCCTCAGGGATGATTTGTAATTATTTTTAAACAGATTATAACTTGTTTTTAGACTGCTTCTAAGTACTGTACTTCTCAAAGTCATTATGACTGCCAAGCTTTTTCTATTTATAACTAATATATGCTGGGATAAAGAGAAGCGTGGAGGGTCTATATATTTTTCTTTTGATTTTTAACCGGACATTGTTTCAGTGTTTACCAATAAGTAAGGTGTAAGTTGACAAAAAATAATGTATTTTTATTTTTATTCCTTTTTTTTAAAGTATTTGTATTTTTACATGGGACCATTTATCTGGGCCAGTTGTCAGACCCAGGAAGAATGAATCTATAATGATGCCATCCAGACCCTGGGCACATGACTGCAACCTTTCCTGCCCACTGCTCACACTTGTGCATGTGCTCTGGGGATAGTAGATAGCAAAAAAAGGAACATTTATCTTTTTTTTTTTTTAAGTTTATTTATTTTGAGAGAGAGAGAAAACGAGCAGGGGAAGGGCGGAGAGAGGGAGACAGAATCCAAAACAGGTTTTGCAAGCACGGAGCCTGATGTGGGGCTCAAACCCACAAACTGAGATCACGACCTGAGCGGAAACCAAGAGTCAGATGCTCAACCTACTGAGTCACCAGGTGCCCCAAGAACAGTTGTCTTCATCGCTTAACTGCTATCACAGGTCAGTTTGCTTCATTTCTGGGAACCTTAAACTCAGGATTATTAACCAAAGTATACCTTCTCCTTTGCAATGGCGTATGAGGCCTCTTGATAGAACGTCTCACAAGGCACCCTGGTGGCCACTGTCCCTCAGCTATTCAAAGTCAATTGTATCTCACTACTCTCCAATCCAAACAGATTAAAACTTCTTGCTGCTCTCTGGATCTCTTTCCCTCAACATCTCAACATTTATTTCCGTTCTGCTTTTACCAGCGATGTTCCCACTATCTCCATAGCCTTCACGGTGGGAAAAAAATGTGCAGCCCTTAGACTTTGCTGTGCAATAACGGAGACTGCCCCTCCATTGGCAAGAACTCCAAGGTCCAGAGTCCACACTAAAGACATGGCTTGCTAAGTAGCAAAATTAGTTCCTGAATTTGTAGATAAATTTGTTTCTGATGCTCATATCACTGCAGGTATAAAAAAACACAGTTCTGGGCTCCTCCACGTGGTAGACATCTGACTCCACTGCCAGGACACAGACTCAGCGGGCCTCCGTGAAATGTGTGAGAAGCCATGGGGACCGATGTCCACCCATCCGTGACTTTGTCCCATGTGTATCTGGGCATGATTTATTCACAGCTTTGAGAGGAGATCAAAGTGAAAGCGATCTTGAGTGGTGATCACGTCATTTTTGCCGGTCCCTGAACTCAGCTCAGATTCTCTGTTCTGAACAAGCTTAGCCCCATTCTGGGCTGATATCTCACCTAGATAGCTAGATCCTCACATGTATTTTTACTCCAGTCCCCTTCCCAGCTCACCATGCCACTCTAACTCTTGACAAAGTACTTTTCTGTCCAATACTAATTCTTAATTGTTTCCCTCGTCTTTTTTGTCCATAACTGAACTTGGCCCAGATGTTCGGTGCTGTGTTTTCCCACAGAATACTTAGGCCTCCAACTCTTTCCA
Organism: Panthera uncia; assembly: GCF_023721935.1. Taxonomy (NCBI): domain Eukaryota; kingdom Metazoa; phylum Chordata; class Mammalia; order Carnivora; family Felidae; genus Panthera; species Panthera uncia. The sequence goes on along the minus strand of NC_064808.1, from coordinate 110,476,477 downwards.
GCTTAGTGGAAAAAGGAGAGGGGACAAGCTTGTTCCAAGAGCTACCTCTAGACCACTGAGTCATGGCTCTTTTCTCTGCTGTCCTTCGCTTAATCAAGGTCCTGCCATTCCTACTGGCTTAAGAAAGTTAAGATACAAATGTGTTTTAGAACGCAACTGATCAGGATATGAACGTACAGTAAATTTATTACAAACAAGAATAAAATTATTAACAATGATAAAACGTGGGGGGAAAAGGACTTTATTTGCGCAGGAAACTCTTATTACCTGTAAAATATTGTGGAACTACCCGGAAATAGTAAAGTTTTTAAACTATGTGTATATTAATCTGCACAAAGTTATTCCTTGTCATTGTCTTTAATAGATATTATGTGTAGATTACATAGTTAGCCATTTCCAATGAATATGGAAACAAGCATATGCTCTCTTCAGTTTTCCTAACCATCTACTATAGTACATATGCTTTAAAGAAAAGGACAATTCTTGGGTCCCTGGGTGGCTCAGTCTGTTGATCATCTGACTTCAGCTCAGGTCATGATCTCCTGGTTCATGAGTTCAGGCCCCGCATTGGGCTCTGTGCTGACTGCTCAGAGCTGGGAGCCTGGAGCCTGCTTTGGATTCTGTCTCTCCCTCTCTCTGCCCCTCCCCAACTTGCACTCTGTCTCTCTCTCAAAAATAAACATTAAAAAAAAAGAAGAAGAAAAGGACAGTTCTTGGACAAGACAACAAATTCCAGGAAGACAAGGTGCAGTTCACTTAAACTTTATTACATATTGTTAATATAGTTAGTAGTAAGAGCATACACTAAGTCAGGTTTTCTTCTGTAAAACTGTATAAAATTAAAGATTTCAAACTGAACTCTTAACACCTAGATGCCATCTATAGTTAAATTTTGGCTAAAATGTTTGAAACACTCAGTAAAAAGAGAAACTATAGAAAATCTTTTGTATGTTACCAAAAAAACCTGTGGACCACACATTACAATTTAGAAGGAGATTACTTAAAATATGGATTGTACACTCTTCTAATTTTCATTGAAACAGACTTAATCCTGACAGGGGAATTGTTTCTGGTCCATGTGCCCCACTGAATCCCGGTTGAGACCAATTTTCCAGGGAAGCGATGAATGCCGTTTAGATTTGCCAGACCACACTGGCTGAACCACCAGCCAGTGTTGTTACTGAGGCGACTACAGCTTTTCACAGACTGACCACTGACCAGGCATGCAGGGTGACAGCCGTCATTATCGACATCCGATGTGCTGAAAGGCATTGCATTTTGGTTATCTTCTTTTCTGAAGCCCCGGAATCCATCACCTGGGCAAAACAGGTTTTTTAAATGACCAAATTTGAAGGTACTTCTTGTCATTTTAATTGGCCTCTACCAGACTGTCGTTACAAAGCATGGCATCTAGAACTAAGGTTTACATTATTTTCTACTAGCTATCATATGAAAGTCTCCCCTCCAGTTAGGCTGAGCACTGGGTGTTGTATGGAAGTGATGAATCACTAAATTCTACTCCTGAAGCCATTACCAGCTTGGATTTAAATAAAATTTAAAAAAAATAAAAAATATGAAAACAAACAAAATCTCTCCCCCAGATTGCAATATACCAAAATCTGGTAATGAATTCCTCAACATGATAGGCATCTTTAAGTGGATATTTGGTACCAAATCACAATCCACAATGGAAGTTTGGCTCTGTAGACGGAATCAGATAATTTAGGCCAAAAATGGTGCTGTACAAAACTGTCATACTTTGGGGAAGGGTAATGTGGTAATTGGTAATTTAGGGAAAAGAATAATTTCTACGTAATAATAATACATAGTAAGTTTTCATGCCACCTCCATCCTCCATCACTTTAAATAAAGAGGCAGGGATGAAAGGGAATCTGCTACATTAAGAGGCTTACATTTGTAGCTGCACAAGTTGCTTGGTTTTATTCAGGGGCCCCCAGGTTTATATCACATACGCAGTTACCTCAAGCATATAATCAGCTACCTTCCTGAGGTGAGCCCAGAATGGCTCTCCACATGACACATGGAGAGTAGCTCAAGTACTACCATTCCTAAAAGGTCCACACTGGGTTCTGCGTGTATGGTTTCCCTGACACTCGCCAAAACCTGAAAGAGTAAGTATCTTGGTCAAGGCAGCCCATGTAAGTAGGTAGCAGGGGCAGAAGCCATGTTTTGTTTGAATCAAACTATATAAACAGAAGGTTCTAATTGGTCCCATGACACCTAGATTTCACTTGCAGTAAACTGCTCATCTTTTGGAAACACTAACTTAAAGTAGAGCTGTGCAAAATCTTTGAAGAATCCAAAGCCCACATTTGTTTCATCATGTTCCAAATGTTTGGCATCTCTTGAGATAGGTCTTTGAGGAGCCTGGAGAACTTGATACGGGGTAGTGGCCCATCCTGTTCGGCAGCTGTGCTGAATATTAAAGCCTCTTACCCTGCACCTCACAGGAAACAAAATGCCCACATTGCAGGTATTTGCAGGGAGAGTGTGATTTTCAACACCCACACAGTGCAATGCCTCTCAGATTTCAGATGAGACAGCATTTAAGGAGCATTGCCTAAGTTGTACGGTCGCTCCACAGACACTTTCCCTGAACAAAGTCCACCCATCAGAAGGGAAATGTGATAGGAGCTCCCCACTGGATTATATTTATAAACAGTTTTTAAAATATAATGCGTAGGCCTGTTTTTAAGAAATAGCCCATTAAAACTCAGTATCATGTTTTCCGTGAAAGTGTAGTTACAGAACATGTCCCTTTGTTTTCTCTGGGAACCCAAATAAATCTTTGCCAGTTCTAGAATCAGGAATATTTGTCCTTCTCCTGGGAGAACTGTTTGCTCAAATGTTAGAATTTCATATTTATGGTTTTGCTTTGAGCTAAAAATCAAATTTGTAGCTCATCTCTACCATGCACCTGATCACACTTAACCCCTGGTTTCATCTGTGTTTCTATCTCCATGTCCCACTGGCATCTTTTTCTTTATTTTGATTGTATTGTGTGATCAACTGTTGAAAGTTAGTTTACAACCTCATTGGGAAAATGCAGAGTAGGGCATAGCAAAATTTGAGGATTCTGTAATGAAACACTTGTGTAATGACACACTGAGTCTTCTAACTAGATCTCAGTCCAATAGAGAAACCCCACGCACACTTTTACTAACACGGTAGCTTCCATATTTAGATAGTTCTTTACACTTTTAGAGAGGCAGCATTAAAAATTGCATATTGTAACTCTTGAAAATTTTCCTTATCTATCAAGATTTGAATTTCAGACTTTTTACCTAACATCCCAAGGTGGACAACTGTACCAGACAACTCTTCACTCTCAGAAATTTTCCTCCCACTGTGCCTTGACTCAGCTGCTTTCTTTGCCAACATTCATTTGCCAAAAGCCTATCCCTTCCTGCAAGCACACATTAGTGGTTCTCAACTATAAGGTTGCCAATACGTCCATCTTTGAATACAAATACCTGGGCCCAAACTTACTGAATTGGATTCTGCAGTAGTTTGTACTTTTAAAAACCTTCCCACGTTGGATCTAACATTAAGTCCTTGCTGGAAACCACCCTTCCATAAAGATTTTCCAGATGCGATCAGTGGAGATCATTCTCTCCCTCTCCTAAATGTCCAAAGCTCTATCAGTATTCAGTATTCCACATTTCTGGGTTTATCTCCCTTCTATATTATAATCAGTTAAAGAAGTGGGAACATATCTCACTCACTTTTGGATTTCTAACACTAAATATACATAATTAACAAGTACCATGATGAGCAACAACAGGAGAGTTGAATTTAGTATTAACTCAAATTTAAAATTTCAGCATCAAATTATAAATTTAACATGAAGTATTTTGAAGTTCTTAAAAATTAAATTTATTTGGAAATGAGTACATGCATCAAGGTATAGTGGGGGAAAAAGCCGACCAAACTAGTGGCTCTATCAACCTGGCTTCTTGCCCTGGCTCAGGTGTGATGAGCTGGAGCAAGTCCCTAATGTTTCAGGTTCCTTACCTGTACACTGAAGGAGATCAGCTCTGACATTCTGTGATTCCTAAATGCCAGCCTCTCAGAACATGAAAACGTCAATAATTCCTTCCCAGCCTGCCCCACAGACTGTCCTTCTAAAGAATCAGCTGCCATGATACATGGAAAATAGTTTTAAAGAATATAAGCTCTTCAAAGACACAAGGTGGGTCGATGATCATAGCAGGGTTTCAAAACTCAGTTTTCTCATCCCGAATCTACTCTGTTATCAGTTATCTGGCATAGACCAAGCGAAATAACATTACTTTTATCTTCACCTAATATCAAGTCAGCTATATTTAAATATCCTGCATCACTGGGGGGAAGAAAAAACTTACCAGCATTTCCTGAATACCGTCCTAAGTGCATCTTAAAAAAACTTGTTTCATCTTCTAGCCAAAAGTTGTCATATGATGCGTAAGCAAATGTGTCGTCTTCAGATTCCAGTGCAACATGCAGCATAAAACTGGTGTTTTTCTGATTTACTATATAAAAAATCTTTTTTAGTCCTAGCCAAAATTCACCTGTTTAAAAAGAAATGTTTTTTCAATATATTTTAATACAACTTATAATAACTCCTTATTATTGAGGGTTTGGTGTTAGTTTTTAATACTGAAATGGCTCACATAAATTATTTGAGAGACTAGATAGCCCTAGCTCAAATTCAAATTATCAGTGTTTGTCTAATTTACAAAAAAAAAAAAAAAAAATACACACACACACAAATACATTATATAAATATATATATAAATGTATATGTATATATATGTATATATGTATGTATATATATGTATATATATATAAAATCTTATATGTATATATATGTATATATGTGTGTATATATATATATATATATATATATATATATATATATAAAATCTTCCTATTTCACTAGACTGGGAATAACTAGACTGTTTCATTTTTATCTCACCAAATAAAATTCAAAAAGTCATTTAACAATTGACCAGAAATTCAAGATCTACCTTAAGGCATGTCAACAAAAAACTGTTGAAATACTGTGGCAAGTAACAAAATGATGTGTACTCAAAAATGCTAAGAGTTTTAACCTCCAAAGTGGCAGGTTCTAAAGAAACATTTCCTGAAAATGCTCACTTGCAATTATTTTTTCTGTCTTTTAGAATGATGCTCTGTGAATATTTCTTCATTACAATGCACTTTGTCTGTTACCCATGTATAAAAATGTAATGTAATGTGATGTAATGAATGAAAATGAAATGGTGTTTGTAGATCCAGGATGAATTAGTAAATGTGGTGTTTGGACGGCATTCTTCTTGCTGTTCTAGCTAATGGTTTTCGACCCCACTCCCACCCCCCATCCCACCCTCACCCAGCCTGGCATAGCCTCTATTCTGGAATATATTCCTGTACCTGAATCATTAAATTCCTGAAGGAAGGAAGGGTCTAGTCCAAAAAAACTTGAGAGAGTTGGGGGACAGTGTGACAGCATTCACATTGTTAAAATTCTAGCTAAGATACCATGTCCCTCTCCAGGGCTTACTAGAGGCACTAAGTGCACCCCACTTGGAACTGAAAAATACCCTAAGGAAGCGCAGGAAGAAAGGAGGTATATAGAAAGAAAGGTGGGTCTGTTTAGTGTCCCCAGCCCAAGACACTCCAATGTAAGTGTCCTTGCCATCCTGCCCCTCTACCCAGCCCCTAATTTGGCTTAACAGTATATTTTCCTTAATCCCAAGTTTATTTTTTAAAATATACAAAGTACAAGGCAGTCTGTTGCCATGACTTGTACCTACCTGAAGACATTTTTCTCAAAATTCAGTTAATTTCCCCATAGAAATAAGCATAAAGTGAGGAAGATGACAATTTGGAGCCTGTAGATCTAGGACTACTTGAATCAGGAGGTAGCACTTACCAGAAAATTAGGGGTCATGCTAAGAAAACACAATATATTAGCTGCACTCCATAACATGGCAGCTATTCAGCTTTATTCATAATACATAATTACATTTCACACATCCTTTCTACAATCACTAGCATGCAGTAGGGTTTTTGGCAACACAATACCACCACTTACTGAATCTTTGGATGACATTATTATGGGATGTTAAGGCTTTTAAATTAAAACAACAGCAACTTAAAATAACAGCATAAAAGTGATCAAAATCATCTGCAAAAATTCCAACAAAGGTAAAATTCTGCAGTGTTCACAAATACTAGAATTTCTGTTTGCTGGCAAAAGAAATACTGTCATGCAGCAATAATGTAAACAGATTTTACAATTCTCTTGAGGTTTACAGTTTTCAAATTTTGGGGCATTGATTCTTACTGATATTTTTATACACTCCTCCCAAGTCATATAATTTGAATCTGTACACCATGTACCTCGATTCTCCATTGGTGTAGACCCAGCACACACCTCAAGAATTTCAAGGTTCATGACAACCCTGCCTGCCATTCAGTGTTCCTTTCTACAAAAGGTTGTTGAGTATCTACCAGAATTCTGCTGGGTGCACAGTAAATACCTAATAGATACCCATTTTAGAATTTTCACTCAACCCCATTTCAGCAGGTATCCAAAGATAACGATTTCCATAGCCCAACTGAAAACCCACATGTTCTAAAATAACACGACATGAAGAGAAAGTAAGTCCTATTTTGATAGTCACAAGGATTTGCTATTTTTACTAATGATTTTGACCAACAGATAAACTATCAGTGTCATGCCAAAAAAAAAAAAAAAAAAAAAAGAAAAGAAAGAAAAAGAAAAAGGAGAAATAAAATATGACCTAAAAGGTCACCAAATCCGTCCAGATAATCACACCACAGCCTCTGGAAATCAGTGATCCCGTCAACCCTTTTCTGTATCACAGTCCATCCACCTCCTCTATAATCCATGTCACACATCACCTAAAACAGGCCCAGAAAAGACAAAAATCACATACCATCATTTTCACTCATTGATGGAAAACTTATGCTTCACCCTCAAGCCTAGAGAAAGAGAAGACCGTTGCACTAAAAGTTTCAATGCAATTGTATGCTATTAATATATTCAGACATTTTTAAATCTCTAGAAAGGACACTTTATTAAAAGGCAAACTTGAGGCCAACCTAATTACAGTCTCCTGTGTCAGTCATTCCGTTACAGATGCAGTGTTGGTAGCATTTGAGGTCACCCTCTTATTCCTCACATCCACAGATAGTTTTCAGTTGAGTGGTGACCCTGCCAACCTGTAGCAGAATGAGGAATCTAACTCCTTCGTATTAAAACAGTGATGTTTTTTAAGTTTTAACCACATATGCGTGTGGGCCTGTCTTTGATCCCTCTTTTCCCCAGAGGCATGAACGGCCTATGTCCAGATGGGATCTTCAGACAGGAAGGTGTGATCTGTGCCTCACCACAGCCTGTGATCCTGGGTGCATCTGTCAGTGCTCTGTAAAATCCCCCTAAGAGGACAATGGTAAGGACGCAGAAAATCAGATACAGTTGTCCCCATTAGAAACTTCCTGCTCACAGAGAAAGGCAGTGTGGAGGAAGTTAGGGAATCAACACCTTCCCGTGATTACAAAAGGTAATAACGCTTCCCACTCTTCACAAAATTAAAAGTCTTCCCTCTCCATGTGGGTTCAGGCTCAGTTTTGAATCTGTAGGTGAAGCAAGTTAGGTAATTTTTTTTTTTTTTAACGCTTATTTATTCTTGAAGGAGAGACAGAGTGTGAGTGGGGGAGGGGCAGAGAGAGAGGGAGACACTCTGAATCTGAAGCAGGTTCCAGACGTGGGGCTCAAACCCAGGAACCGTGAGATCATGACCTGAGCCGAAGTCGGATGCTTAACCGACTGAGCCACCCAGGCACCCCAGTTAATTTTTTAAGTTTTCAGTTTATTTTATTATTTGAGAAGGGTGGAGAGACAGAGAGAGAAAGAGAATCCCAAGCAGGCTCTGCACTGTCGGCACAAAGTCCGACTCAGGGCTGGATCCCACGAACTGTGAGGTGCTGACCTGAGCCAGAATCAAGAGTCGGACACCTAACCGACTAAGCCACCCAGGCGCCCTGCAAGTTAGATAATTTTTAAATTATTTCCCTCCTAAATCCCAATTTTTTAACATCTGGTCAATGGATGTCAAAAAGCAAGGTTAGTAAAAAAAAAAAAAAAAAAAAAAAAATAGTGAATAATGTTGGTAATTTCAAGATGAGGAACTTGTAGTATCTATTCAGAAAAAAAACTACTGTGTAATGAAGATTATCAATAAGGTGTGAGATTAGCATCATAAACTTTCTTATGCACAAAAAAGCAAGCAGAAAAAAATATGTGTAAATAACTTATACATTACCATATATGTTACTATGTTAGTATTATATGATATTATATATATATCCTGCCAATAATAGATAATTTCGGATAGAAGTTTCTTCCAGAAATCCTAGACATAAGGGTAATGTATTTTGTTCAATTTAAAAATGGATTAGCTTCTCGATCTGTCTCATAGTGTAGTGAAAGCGGTTTCTTATTTATTAATTTCTTATATAACCACATAAAAATCGTTTATCACCCAAAGAAAGTATAACCACATACAGGAAGGGAAATCTAAGTATGTTTGGCAAGCTCCAAGGCACAGCACCACACTGCTTTCTAATATCCACAAGCTAATTAAAGCGAGCGTTTCTACTGCATATTTAGATTGTATATAAGATCCTGCACGAAATGTACCTACTGCGGAGTGTAAACATGACACCTCACGTGGAAAAGTGAAAGAATCTCAGGTTCCTTTACTGGCTTGTGGTTTGGGCAAAGAATTTCAGAAAATCAAAATTGGGAAACTGGAACTTCTACCCACTTATTTTAAAAATTTCAAGGAAAAATAAAATATGAGAAGAATTAAAATTTTAATATTAATTAAATAGATAGGTTGCTTATCCTATTCCACATAATAAGGGAAGACTTTACCTCAAATGGGTAACTAGATCCTTCCGGGTAGATTATATATAAACCACTTGGTGTTTTGGTGACAGAGCCAATGGTGTCTTTGATATCAGTACAATCTAAACCTAGAAAAGTAAAATTAGTTATTTAGGATATTTTCAAGTGTACACTTAAGACTTAATCATTTTGCTGTAGAGATCTGACAGTGCTATCTGAAATTATGAATATAAATTCCATTGGGATATGATTTTAACTTCTTAGAAATAAAAAAAATGATCTCGATTTTAGAAATCAGGAGAAAATACATGTAAGAAATGAGACTAAAGAATTTATGTTGGAATAAACCTTCACTAATAACATCGCTGTTAGTGATTAGCCCTCCATACTACTTAAAATTTTCATTTGGGACCCACATTTATTTAATATAATTTATAATCATTAAAAAAAAATTTATAATCATGCATTCTCACCCAATAAGTAATTCCCTTTCAGGAATCTAGGCTTATCTTGGGGACATAATGTGTAAAGGAAGTCTATGTGAATGGGAAGGAGAAACCCAAATGAATAAGTTGATTAACTACTACTGACACATCCTTGACTACTGGAGACTGCAGAGACTCTTGCTGGGGACCACTGTTACAAAGAGCCAAGGGAGAGGACAAGGAAATCACTCCTCCCTAAGAGGAAATTATGCCTGCGGCCAGAGCCTGCACTGCCGCCTATAGTTAAAAGTGTAGCGCCCTAGAATTGCCTTCTCCAAAGCATCCCGCTTCCCAGGGGACTGGAAGCACATTCTGTGGGTAAGGGTGTTACATTTATTCTAAGACATTTTACTGTGTATTATCTTCTATAGTAATAAAATAAAATCAACCCTTATTTTGTTAATCACCTGGTGAAACAAACACACGAAAGCCTGAGACTCCAGAGCCAAAAGCCTGCTTACCGCCCTAGCTCTTCTCCTCGGCAGCCGAGAACCCTTAGCGAACTTACCTGCCCGCTTTTCTTCTATCCTTTTAATAGTACTGTCTACTTTGTAGTGTTATTCTGGCAATTTACATACAAGGCATAGGGAGAGCACTTAGCATAGTGCCCGGCACACAATACGTATGCAGAAAATGTCACCTATAGAAAATTTGCTGTAAAAAATTGTTTGCTTCCCCCTTATTGCTGGAAGATATAGATCCGTTGCTTGTGTTCTGAATTGCTAAGACATTCTCACACAACCTTATGCTCAGAGCTGTGCTAGACGTTCACAACGAAGGACCGATCTGGGCTGGAATCTCCACTCTGCCATCACCAATCACATAAGTATGAACGCATTATTTAGATTTTTCTGGGCTGCATATTCCTCCTCTGATGGTCCTCATCACCACAGCAAACCCTTCTATTGTCTTACTGTCATTCAGGCAGTATTCGAAGAGCTTTTCGTGTACTTAGCCATGCAATCCCCACAACAACTGTGAGGTACGTACTGCAGTTTGCTGATGAGGAAACGATCGAGGAAACAGGCCTCAGTGATTTGAAAACAGGTGGTCTGACCTCAGAGTCCACGCTCTTAACTACATGAGCTAAAATAAAAATGTAAAATAAAATACCATGCGGAAACGCCTTAGTACCTGACACTTAGGAGACTCTCAGTAATTGTTTATTTTCTTCCCTTTGTAAGCAAAAAAATCATACAGTAGGCCCTCAATAATAGTTATTTACTTGGAACTCTGGTATGAATTCATAATTGTAAGAGTGATGGGCTATTTTTCTTAGAAACACAAGCCTCTAGGAATTACTACACTGCATTTGAATACAAAAGGTTCTAAATTCCAGTTTATTTCTGTCTTAAGTTCCTTTTTTATTTCAAACTTTATGTCCCAATTTGAAATATTTCAGACAATTCAAAAAAACTGTTTGCAGGCAGAAAGAACTCTGAAAACTTTCTTTTCTTCTGACTGAAGACTAATTATGACTAAAATGTAAAGGACAGCCCAGAAACTAGTTACATAAAAGTGTTCCATCTGCGGTGGACTCGGGTTATCTGTGAACAGCCACAGCTTTGGGGCACCTGGAAAAGTTTCCCGATTCAGGAAAGTACATTTGTCTGGGCGGACGGCGGCCTCAGGGAACGTATTACCCCTCCAGTCTGTTAGATAATAAGGAGCTGTATTTTATAAACAAAACCTCTCAATGCACCAACCCGTCCAGGAAAATTTTACGCAATAAAAGTCAAGTAGGAAGAGGCAGAAATAGAAAAGTTCTCACCATGTGACTGCACTGGCCTGTGAGGAAGAGGGTCCAGCTGTTTTCGGAGAACTTCTGTCGTCAGAAGGAGAACTCGATTCATGAGCTCGTTAACCTGAACAAACAGGCGCACCTTTCAGCACGTTTATATTTGAACAAAACTCCTTCCTCTGAATTCTGTAGCTGGCGTCCCTCGGCCTCTTACAAAGCAGCTCCGCGGTGTATAACAGTGTCCGCCACCCCACCCTGACGCCCCCAGCGCCGCAGCAAGGCCGCCAAAGCACCTGTCCGGTGGGCGCCGTGTACCCCGCAAGTGGCTCACCCCTGCCCAGGTGGGCTTGCAGGCCCCTCGTGGACGCGAAGGCACCTGGCGGGGGGAGGGGGGGGGTGAGTGGGGGGCGCTGTGTACCCCGCAGGTGGCTCACACCTGCCCAGGTGATCTAGCAGGCCCCTCGTGGACGCGAAGGCACCTGGCGGGGGGTGGGGGTAGTGGGGGGCGCCGTGTACCCCGCAAGTGGCTCACACCTGCCCAGGTGATCTAGCAGGCCCCTCGTGGACACAAAGTCACCTGGCGGGGGGGGGGTGAGTGGGGGGCGCTGTGTACCCCGCAGGTGACTCACACCTGCGTAGGTGGGCGGCTCCCCCGCCGGTCTCCCACCCTCGCTCACCTCCAGACCGGTCCCCAAGTGGGTCCTTCCCCTCCCCGATCACACACAACTGGCTGCCCCTGTACACCTGCCGCCTGCCCGCACCGCTGCAAACAGCAACCCCGAGCAGAAGAGACTCTGCTTTCTGAGCCGTCTCTGCGGCTTCCGAAGCAGGTGTGCGTCTTCGGAGACTCAAACCTCCGGCTCTAGCACCTGGAAAGCTATCCCCTAGCGCGGACCTCGGAGTTCTCTTCCGCAAAACGCTGACAGCGTTCACAACAGGCTTTCAGCGCCTCTTCCTGTCCCCTTGACTGCGCACCCCTGGAGTGAAGGTCCATTTTTTTATGTTTGTTTGTGTTTTTTAATGTTTGCCTGAGGCTTCCTGGGATGCCTCTAATTGAGCAGGCAGTAAACACATGTCTACACACAAATGCATTAAAAAATTAAACAGTTGTACCTCTAATTGTATCGCTGTATCTGTGCAATAACAACACAAGAGGAAAAGGTCCGTACCTGACTGGATAAATAATCCAAGGAGGTTTGTTGCTCATCCATCATGTTTCTTAGCAGTTTTTTGGTACTTCGTGTGTAGGAAACAATAGAATTTTGCAAATTTCCTTAAATCATAATAAAAAGTGTTTGCTAAATATTGTTAGAGAAAATACGGTGAAAAATAATGAGCTTAAGTGATTTTGGATAAACATAAGACACAATATATCTCCATCTATCTAAATACTCCAGTTAGTATAACTTTTGTTTAACTCAGGATCACCCAAGAAAATAATTGTATCCACACTGGTTAATGAAACTATGCTTTCTAATAGTTTAGATTACCCCCAAATAAGTGAATCTGATGTAACAGAGAGACAGATAATTGCCAGCAATTATCAGGAATTAGGGGTAGAGGTGGATGTGTGGGAGGCTTGTCACTTTTATGTAAGCTAAAGTATTTACAGATTTGAAAGGTAAAGTACTCAGTGAAATATTAACTTTCACTTTATGAAATGAGAGATACAGGGGCACCTTTGAGGCTCAGGCAGTTAAACGACTGACTTCAGCTCAGGTCATGATCTTGTGGTTAGTGAGTTCAAGCCCAACGTAGGACTCTGTGCTGACAGCTCAGAGCCTGGAACCCACTTCAGATTCTGTGTCTCCCTCTCTCTCTACCGATCCCCAGCTCGTGGGCTCTCTCTCTCTGAGAAATAATAAATGAATAAACTTTATAAAAAAAATAAGATGAGAGATATGGAAGGAGGAGGTCTGGGAGTCCTCAATCCTTATCATATAAGAAAGGAAAAGGCAATAATCTATATCATGCAAGTTAATTTTCAAAATAAACATTTCTTTTGTTCTATTGATGCTATGTATTTTTATATAAACAAATGGCAAACAAATATAAATGATAAATCTTTTTTTTTAATTTTTTTAATGTTTATTCATTTTTGAGAGACAGAGAGAGACAGAGCATGAGTGGGGGAGGGGCAGAGAGAGAGGGAGACACAGAATCTGAAGCAGGCTCCAGGCTCCAAGCTGGCAGCACGGAGCCCGATGTGGGGCTCAAACTCACTGACCACAAGATCACGACCTGAGCCGAAGTCGGACACTCAACCGACTTAGCCACCCAGGCGCCCCTATAAATGATAAATCTTAGAGTTTTGGTTGGTTGGTTTCTGATTGAACTTTTACTATATATTTTCCTTTTTTTAGAAGGTTGTTTTTTTTTTATGTCAAAGGAATCTCACTCAGAGAATAGTTGCAAGAACAGTTTAAATAACTTTCCTAAATCATTTGACACCAGGCTGCCATGATGTCCCTGGATATTTCAGTCTGTATTTCTTACACCAAAGACATTCTGTACAACACAACTCTCAAAATCGGGAAGTAATCGTTGACTACCATGCATTCCCCGGCCTCATACAAATTTCGCCCTTTACAGCAAAAGCATGTACACATTATTGCACACATTATTCTTTAAGAGGTGACTTTACTTCTACATTCCTAATTTTCACATTAATAATCCTTGGTATCTTAAAATGCACCCCATCCAGGCTCATCTCTCGTTTCTACTTTCAGTCTCTTGCTTTCCATTAGAGCCTTCCTGGATTTAGGTGTCTGTCTTTATGGACCTAAGTGCAACTCACCGGTTTGAGAAATAGGAGATGCTTGTGTTGCACATAGAATTGAACACATTAAAGTGGGCTTTTTATGCTTTCTGGCCTAGGATTTACATCCTTTAAGACCTAGACCGGATCACCACTCCCTCCCTTTCTGATTCTCCTTCTTCATCCCACCCCCATGTGCGTATAACAGGCCATGAAAATTCCCACACTGTCACTCAACAGTTGCAAACAAAAATCAAGACTTTGAAAGTTTATTTTTACATTTTGCTACATAAATTGGCTATGAATTTGTAATATGCCTAATGTAGTATTCATTCAGTATTAATGAATTTCTCCCTCAAAACTAAGGTGAAATTTCGTAATGGCTCAGATGGAAGTTTGAGAATAGCCTCTGGTGAACTGATAAAACGGAACTCTCAGTGCCGTCTGGCTCGCCCCTCTCCTCTGCTGCCAGCTGAAAGGGCTACGTGGAAGGATTCATTCATTCATTTACCAAACACTTACTAAGCACCTACTGTGTGCCAAACACAGAAAACCTCTGACCTAGAAGGATCAAGATACATATAAAATGACCCAAACAAAGCTAAGGCGTATTTCTTTCTATGTATTCCATACCTTAGAAGTAATAAATCATATACCCTTATAATTGTGATTATTTTTATTACTTACTACACATGAAATGTTTTTCTTCTCGTGTAATTTTAATTTTAACATCACACAACTCTTCACAGTCTTCCTTATAAACAGTATCATTACTTTTACTCTCATCTTTTGCATTAGATACATCTTCTACAGTGTTGACTCCTGGAGAATCCTTGACATTAAAAAAATAGAAATGAGAAAAGAATATATGAAGTATGTTATTTGACCTATACATAATAAATATAAGAAGAGTACATGGAAAAGGTGAAATCTCAGGACATACACAAGGATGATCACTAGACAAGAACATAATGAACTGGTTAGAAGTCTACAAATAAACCTTATGGGTAAATTTTAAGGATCAATAAAAAGTATACATTAATTCAATATTTTTGCTCTCCCCTTTTCTTCCAAATACCAAAAGGATATACTTAGGGTCTACTTTCTATAACCGTGACTCCATGGCCTTTATCCTTAACTTTGGCATGTTTCCACATCTGATACAGCGCTGAGCCAGCCTTCTGCCAAACATCTGGGAATCTGAAGTTCCTTGAACAGAACTAAGAAGGTTCCCTGATTATTCTCCATAGATTACATTTCTATGCCAAATGGACTTTCTGCCAGCAATTATCAGGAATTAGGGGTAGAGGTGGATGTGTGGGAGGCTTGTCACTTTTATGTAAGCTAAAGTATTTACAGATTTGAAAGGTAAAGTACTCATTGATTTGAAAGATATCAGAACAGAAAAAAAGCCTGGGATTTTCCTTTGCAAAATCAACAACAGATGTCATCTTAAAAAGCCAGCTACCAGCCGCCGTTCCAAAGGTATTTATTCTTATTAGTGAATGCTGGTTTTTCTACATAAAACATTCTTTGGTGGAAGTTATACAGACTTAAATAACTGTTTTTAAAAGAAAATAGTAACAAACTTTATCTTCCTTTGACCTGGATATTGAGAGAAAGGTGAAAAGCTAATCATAGTATGAAAGATATTTGCCACCTAAAGATGCTTATATTTTGTTACATGGACCTACTTTTAACTTCTTATTCTTTCCCTTCTACTCTTGTAATAATAGGCATCCTAGATGTTTTCAAAAACCTGACAACAACTACATTTTTCCAGATCTAAAATAAGGTTTTTAAATTTTGAGTATTTTAGAGAACTATATTATTATTATTTCCGTAGCTTTCCTAAAATTTATCTTTATGAAACCTTGGAACTTTGGAATTTGGGATTGGTATCACGGTAATACATTGTAGAACATTTTAAAATCATAAACCAATATTTAAATATGTAGAGATTCAAATCACCATCTACTCAGAGTATTGCATATACTTTATTAGCTGTCACTTTCACATTGTTTTAAATGAAATTTTCTAGTTTCCTGGAAAAGGAAGCACAAGACTGTGTTTGAAATATAAACGTTTATAAAATATTTATTTTTTTAAATAACAAAATAAATTTTTTATTACCTACCAGGTATTTCATTATCAAAGTTAACCAGAAAGTTGCCAGCTGGTTTTTAAGTTAGGCCTGTAATTTCTTTAAAATTTTTTTCACGAGAAATATGTTAAGTGTCAATCCTCAGTTATGGTTTCCTAAGTTTAAAAATAATATTTAAGCAGAATCTCAGCATTTCTAAATACTTTAAGTTTTCCATAATTATATTGGATGGTACAATTAATCTTTTCAAATTTTAAATATGTATCTTGAAAACTATATAATCATACTTCCTAGGTCAAATAATATTGCTGAAATTCTTACCGTAGAATGATGTACACAGTTACCTTGTATAACTTCTCCACAAATAAAAATAAATGTATTTAAGAATAGAAGTGAAGCTTGAGGAAGATACATCATATTCTTCTTGAAGAAATGAAAAACTTCTTCAAATACCAGTCAGCTCTCTGTGGAAAGAACTACAGTGCATAGAGTCTTCAGTTAAAAACTTCTGGAAAGTGTACAACAAAAACAGAAGCCAAAACTTACTGGTTCCATGCCCTCGTTTGAAACAACACCCTTCATATGAAAAACAAAGTAGCCTCTAGAGATCCTGTCCTTTTTAAGTTATGCAAACCTTTTTTTATCACTACATGCCTGCTTTTAGAATACAGGCAATAACTAGATAAATAAATAAATGGATGAAACGTGAATTTATAAAGTCATCTAATGATAAACTATCCCTCAATAACTGTAAACCAGTTTGCATAAAAACAGTAAGGCAGTAGAAATGAATGATGGAGTAGAAAGAATGTTATATTGAAACTGTTTTGGGGCATCTGGGTGGCTCAGTCCTTAAGTGTTGGACTTCAGCTCAGGTCATGATCTCGCACTCTGTGAGTTCGAGCCCCACATCAGGCTCTGTGCTGACAGCTCAGAGCACGGAGCTTGCTTCAGATTCTGTGTCTCCCTCTCTCTCTCCCTTCCCCCACTTGTGCTCGCTCTCTCTCTCTCTCTCTCTCTCTCTCAAAAATCAATAAATGTTAAAAAGAAAAAAAAAGAAACTTTTTACGAAACACCAAGCAGAAATGCAACCAATGTGGACATGCAGGGAAGCTAATTCAGATGTAAAATATGCTTCTACCTATTTTGAATTTAGCCACCAATGATGGTCACATGAATCCTATCATTACCAAATTTTAGAACTCTGATTTGTATGTTTTACATCTGTATTACTAAAACTTCAAAAATTATTAACATAAGGGAACTATTGTTATTGAAAATGATCACTCTCTCAAAGCTGATAGATCAATGTCTGTAATGACTCTTCAAACACTCCCTTACAGCAGTTCCTTCTCTTCAGTATAGAAGAGACATGTTTCTATACTGAAGAGTATAGTATTCATTATGCTAAAATAAAATAAAATAATCCAAAACTTTCCTGAGTCTTGCTTCCTATTCAAGGTATTATTTTCTCCATTTCATTTGCCAGCCTCAGAAGTACCAGATGGGGACCACGCCATGGTTTTAATGGCACTAATATAGTGACTGGGACCACAGGCACTAAAATATTAATTAATGAAATAATATCTTAAACCAGTTATGTATTCTCTGACTTCACTTCCTCACCACCACTGTTTAACCCAACCACTTACCTCCTACTCTCCTGAGGAGTTTGGGCAAGCCGGCTCTGGGACCAATCTGCCTGGGTTTGAACCTTGACTGCACCACTCCTTTGCTCTGGGACCTAATATCACTATAGTTTGATTACTTCCTTTGTAGAATGAGGACGACTGTGTGGATTCGATGATTTTTATACATAAGCACTTACCACAATGCATGACAAAAACAAACATCCAAATGTTAGGTATTACTATTATTACTATTATTTGACTTGATCTATATTGCAGTTCTAACATTGCTGACAATATTGATGACCTTTATCATCTATATTAGGAGTAGATGAGAAGTTACCTCTAATCCTAAATTTCTAGTTGAAATCTTACAAAATTGTGACACCTATAGCAGAACTTCAGTAATTTTATATCAGCCAGATGTTAAAATTCTTCGTTCTTTCACACCTTTCCCAGAGACAACCAGGAAATTCTTACCAGAGCAAGAAAATACTTCAGCAGAAGATGCAAAAAATAGCCTCAGTCAAGATGAAAGTGGAAGCTCAAAGATTGTCCATCTCAGGCTGCTTTGCATAATTCACAAGGTTTTTATGGTATTCAAATTAGATAAGCTATGTGAACATGCTTTGCAACCATAAAGGCATTATTATTGGTTTCTTTCGTAGATAGAACATCATTAACAACTTATGAGACGTGTGAATGAAGTGGGGTGTCTACTAGACGTGTCCTAATCAGCTCATGTCTGAAGCCCAAGTCTTATTCCTCCCCCTTCAACTTGCTCCTCCCCATCTTAGTAACTGGCAATACCTTTCATCCACTTGGTTCAGGCCCAAATCACAGAGTCACATTTGACTTTTTTTTCACTCACAACCATTTCACTCACTTGCCACAACCATTCATCAAAACATCTTATCGGGTCAAGGTTGAAAATTCTGAACACTTTTTGGGGCGCCTGGGTGGCTCAGTCCGTTGAGCGTCTGACTTCGGCTCAGGTCATGATCTCGTGGTCTGTGAGCCCGAGCCCCGCATTGGGCTCTGTGCTGACAGCTCAGAGCCTTGAGCCTGCTTCCAATTCTGTGTCTCCCTCTCTCTCTGCCCCTCCCCTGCTCATGTTCTGTCTCTCTGTGTCAAAAAAATAAAAAATAAAAACATTAAAATTATGAACACTTTGTACCACTTCAATCACCACCATCTAATCTCTCCCCTGACCTACTGTAATGACATTCAAACTAACCTCCTCATTTCTAGCCTTATCAACTAGAGTCTAGGTTTCCCTATAGCAACTAGAGTGATATATTTCTCTCTCTCTCTCTCTTTTAAATTTGAGAAACAGAGAGCATGAGTGAGTGGAGAAAGAGGCAGAGGGAGAGAGAGAGAATCCCAAGCAGGCTCCATGCTCATCTCGGAGCCAGACATGGGGCTTGATCACACAACCCTGGGTTCATGACCTGAGCCAAAATCAAGAGTCTGGAGCTCAACTGACTTAGCCACCTAGGTGCCCCTAGAGTTAGCCTTTCTAAAGAGTGACTTACATCATATTTTTCTCATACTCAAAACTCTCCAATGGCTCCCTCTTCATTTGAAGTTGGATATTATACTGATTCCTTGAATACTGTCTAAATCCCTTGTAAGGCTGAAGTACATCCACAAGGCATTTCTACAATTTCATGTCCTCACGCACTTCCCCTGCCTCACCCTCTTCTAGACTCAGTGTCTTCTCTCTGGTCTACAAATATGTCAAATATAGGTCTTCTCGCAGAGCTTTCTGTATCTACAGCACCCTCTGCCTCTGACATTCTTCATCCAGACATCTGAATGGTAACCTCCGTTCTTCGTTCAGACCGCTGCCCTAGTTTCCCTTCTTCTGAGGCTTTCCCTGAGCACCCTACCCAAAATACAGCTGGGTCAGTCTCTGTCCCCTACACTACTCCATCTCTGCTTATAGTGCTTTTCACTCCCTAATATATTTGGTGGGGGGAGGGGAAGAAAAATAAATACAAGCTTCATGAGCATAGGGACTTTGAAGTTTTGTTCACCACTGTATTCCCAGCACCTAGAATGTGCTTGGCACATAGTAAGTGTTCAATGTATATTTCCTTAATAAAAGAATGAAGTATATTATTATATAGAATATATCATGGTTTTAAAGTGCAAAAGAATTAAGCATTATATTCAATTCAGATGTCTTCTGACAAAATATAGAGATTTTAGTGTAATATTCTTTTTTATTGCTTGAATCATACTTGACTTTCTGCCAAGAGATAAAGTTGATAAATGCCTCAAATTATCTTTCTATTATCCAAATATCTAATCATAAAGGCTCTTTCTTTAGAATCTAGGACTATAAAAGTCAAATAAACACAGAAACCTAATATTTTGAAGAAATAATTTAAAGGTTAAAAAAAATCCTATGATTAAAAAAAAACAAAAATAACTAGGGCGCCTGGGTAGCCCAGTCAGTTAAGTGTCCTACTTCAGCTCAGGTCATGATCTCACGGTTCAGGAGCCCGGTGACGGGCTATGTGCTAACAGCTCTGAGCCTGAGCCTGAAGCCTGATTCAGATTCTGTGTCTCCCCTCTCTGACTCTCCCCTGCTTGTACCTGCTTCTCTCTCTCTCTCTCTCCCTCTCTCCCCCTCTCAAAAAAAAAAAAAAAAAAAAAAACTAACAACGCTGTTTAAATTTTCTTTTCTTCTTGGTCATCATTGTAAAGCAACATTTGAACAAAGAAATGATTATATAAACAAGCATTTCCAGGCAATTGAGAAACCAAGCCTTGCTTCTTAATGCTAATAAACCATGCAACAAAGCACAAAAGTGCCAGACTAATAACAAAAGTTAGACTTCCGAGAAGTCTAAGCATGCCTAAATACTCCACAAGAGTACTTAGTCCCACAACAGCAACCACAATCTTCTGTTGTTTGCACTGTGTGTGCCCTGCCCGCTTTTCTTCCTCTCTTTCAAATAGGCCCTAGAGAGACAGACTTGTGATGATAGGTCAGCGCCCTGGCTAGGCTGGTCTAAAACTTGCCAAGATAGCTAATGATCCATGTATGCACAGTTAGCCTGTCTTTGTCAACATTATACATTCTGTCCTCTAGGCATGGTCCTGAAGGGAGCTTATGTGTTCTGTGTTTTAAGTCAAAGCTGGATATGTTGTGGCACTTTAAAATCTCAGTCACCAGATGACATTTCAATTTGAGTCACTGCATCCAACTTGGCAAAAACTGTTTTAAATAGTTTCAACTGGAAAAGTTTATATTTGAACTCCAAAAATGAACAAACTGATTCACAAAGGCAGAGGCATTTTAATGGTGGATGAGTGATTTTTATTTGGTTTGTACATTCTGCTTCCAGTCTGGGAGTTTTTCCACCGGAGGGGAAAAAAAAAGAACCCTGGCTGAAACAGCATTTATATGTACTTTTCTAATGAGCTCCAACAAAAAGTTGCAGCCTTTTTTCAAAACTTCACTAGCAAAGCCATTACATTAATGGCCCTAAACTCCGTTCTGTTCTCCACGCCCCCTGCAGCAATGTCAGCGTGGTGAGCACCGTAGGCACATCCTCCCGGGGATCTGTGTCCAGGCCACACTGGGGTGGTCGGCTCCCAGCGTCTGGCAGCGAGACAGGCAGCGTCCGGAGCCTCTGAAAGGCAGACCTTTCCAGCGGGGAGCTGGCAGACAAGAAAGAGACTGCGGAGGGACTGGCCGAGCATCCCGGAGCGGCGCGGGGATTCGGGGCAAGGAAATTTCCACGTCAGCAAACCTTGTCAGGGATGCTGACTCCCAGAAGACTCCCAGCTGGAACCCCACCGGAGTCGGCGGTTCCAACACAACCCCGGCCACGCCGCCCGGAAAGATCCGCACGGCAAACCCCACCCCGCTGTCAGCACTCCCGCGACCACGCCCCGCGAAGGCGGGGGTAAGACTGAACCCGGCGCTCAGGCACCGCGCGGCGAGGGGCTGCTGCGCAGACTCGGCTCTGGGAGAGGCCGGAGCCCCGCCCCCCGGCGCCTATTGGCTGCCCGGCGCGCCGTGGTTTCGGTCGCCAAGGACGCGGCGTCCGTTGGTTGCCAAGATGGCGGCGGCGTCTGCTGGGCTGCTGCCGCCCCGTCTGCCGGTGCCCGGCAAGGTCGCCGCCGCCACAGCTACCGTCGCTGCTGCACGGGAACCGGGGCTGCCGCGGCCAAGCCTCCCGCGCCCGTGACGCGAGGCCTGAGAGACGGAGTGGGGGGGGGGGGAGGGAGGCCGAGGAGGACGACGGGGCCGGGGCTGCCATGAGGGAGGCGCCGGCGGCGGGCCGGACGGCGGCGCTGAGGTGAAGGATGCTGGCCTGGAGGCCTGGAGCCCGGAGCGCGGTTGCGGCGCGCGGCACCGAGTGTTCGGACGCCCGCGACGGAGCCCCCCTTTGCCCCCGCTCGGGCCGCGAGTGCCGCCGGCCTGGCGCAGACCTGTATCCTTCCAGGAGGCGGCGGCGGGGGCCGGGTGCGCGGAGGTGACTGGGGTGCGCGCGGGAGGGGACGGGCAAGGGTGAGCAGGGTGACGGCGGTGCGTGGAGGTGACGGGGATGGGCGGCTGGGGTGACGGCGGTGCGTGGAGGTGATGGGGATGGGCGGCTGCGGTGACGGCGGCGGGGCGGCGGGTCCCCGGCCCCGCGAATGAAGCTGCGCGCGGGACGCCCCCACCCGGCTCCGACCCCACCCGGCTCCGACCGGCTCAGCCCGGCTGAGGAAGCTGTGCGGGGCCCCGCGGATGGAGGCGCGGAGCCGGGACGTGGCCTCTCTTCCCCGGGACTCGGTGCAGCCCACCTTCGGTCGAAAATTGTGAGCGTTTTGTTGTCCGAATCCGTGGGCCGATTTGACTCCTGCAGAGCACGGCAGCACAGTCAGAATTAGCCCCAGTGTCCGCGAAGGGCGCGTTGGCGGTGGTGGGGACCGTCCGCAAGCGAGCGGGGAACGGCGTGTCTCCTGTTCCAGTTGGTCCAACGTCCGGGTCGGTCGGTCTCTCTCTGTCTGTGTGTCTGTCTGTGTGTGTGTGTGTGTGTG
>NC_064808.1:110407297-110453371 GCF_023721935.1 Panthera uncia | reverse complement strand
CTGTATGTCTGTGGAGAATTTTCTCTGAGGAAATGGTTCAGTGAGGTTTTATTAAACCATTACTATATTCTAAGCACCATGCCATGCATTGCAGTTCTAGAAATGTAGAGACAGATATTTGTAGCATGTACTCAGGAAGATGTCAAGTTCTCCAGTGGCTAGAAAATAGGAGAGGAACTGTGTGTGGTGGCCCCAGGCAGATGTGGGGAGTTAGCCAAGGAGGTGCTGGGCGGTGGTAATGGTATGAAGCGCCCGGTCTGTTCCGTCAGTGTCTTCATGTGTCTGCACATAGGATTCATGCAGGGAAACGTTGAAAATTGAAGCTGAACAAACAGACTGGATTATAAAATGCTTTATATAGTGGGTCTAGAGATAGAGAATTTATTGCAAATGTGACAGGGAGCTATAGAGAACAACAAAGAATGAGAAATCCAATCCAGCTTTGCACTTAGCTGGTTTTGTGGAGGTTCGTAATGAATGTAAAGCTATGCAGTCTCATTATCTGAATTCATAATACCTAAAAGTACAGTTTTTTCCCCAGGGAAAGTGAGATGTGTCTTCAGTTCTAATACTAATTCAGACTCCTTTTTACGTAAAACATTTGCTGGCCATATACTAACACTAATGTATACACATATTAATTGTTCCGCAAAAAATCATTGCATCATTAATATGAGGCTGTGATTACATCTATCAGATAGCACTGACACTCATCCACTGAAGACATGAGCCATTGTCCTTAACTTTGTGCTATCATTAGAGATATGAAAATCCATCTAGAGAAAAATTTGGAAGAAGAGCGCCAGATATTACTGCAGCAACAAAAAATATGTCGAAATCGAGCTCGTAAATATTTTGTGGAATCAAACCGGAGAAAAAAGTAAGTAATCATATTTTCTTCAGAATTGTAGAAAATCAAAGTCATTATAAATTAATAGTTTCTCTACTTTGTAGCATTTTATGAACTTAAGTCGTGACATTGTCTGTAAAACACTGATCAAGATTTTTGTCCCTTCATAAATTTTCTTACCGTTTTTTTGCCTAAAGCACAAAGATGTTGGTATGTTGTCTAATTCCACTGACTGTGACCATAGCAGTCTTTTCTTGTCATAGAACTTCCTATAACAGTGTCATATGACTGCAAAATGTACTGTTCTCTTTGTCTTCCGTATCATTTCATGACAAATTAAAAGATGACCAATTAGAGCCTTAGTCTCTAATGGAATGTAACTTGATTTTGTTATTCACTTCTATATAATTTTTTATATGGCTGTCTTCATTCATCCAATCAGAAAAATGGGGGAAAATATAAATAATTGTGGAAATATGATACAAAGAATATTATAAATGACTTCCATAAAAAAAAGTGCAGTTTTTTAGTGTAAACTAGAAGCCTAATAAAGTAAAAGTGTAAACCATCCAGTCACTGCTTCACATTTTTCAAGGTTTCTTTGAATTACTAGATTTTGGTTTTTTAGACAGATTGGTAATAATGTTTTTGCTACCTTGTCTATATTTCCACAATATGTCAGTAGCAGCAAATCCCTAGCGTTTATCAACTGCATCATTGGGCATGTGTTGCAAATCCCATTTGGGGAATACAAAATTGTTTACCTGTAATTTTTTTCTGGCATGGTATTTCTCTTTAGATTAACTCTTTCATTATCTGGTATAAAATTATTTAATGAAGTTTTGTTTTGTATTTGTGTCTTACTGTGGTTCCCCTACCTTTTGGCTCTGGGGACCTATAAAAGGCACGTGCCAGGTGTTCAATAAAGATGAATAGTCATATGTTGAAACAGTCATGGGCTAGATCAAATATCTAGGTTTAAATCCTCGTTCCATGAATTAGAGCAAGGTATTTAATCTCTCAGCCTCAGTTTCTTGTTTTTATGATTGGAATCAATAACATGCAACTCAAGGGATTGTTATGTAGAGCAAAAAGGTAATGTTAGAAGAGGAATAGTTGAAAACATGTGGAAAAATACGTATCACAGTGTCTGACCAGTACTGCTTCTTCCTTATTTAGTTTATTTTGTTGATTAATAATATCTGTCAATTGTGTGTTTTCTAATAATTGAGTTGCTTTGTAAAATAGCACAAAGTGACTTCCTGTTTTCTCTCATCAAATACTTTTCTCATCAAAAAAACAATTCTGATGTAGAAAGAAGAGAAATTTTGGTTTAAAATTCTAAGAGGACATTTTCCAATATAATTTAATTACGCTTTATTTTTGTTACCTTACAGTGCTGTGTAAAGACATGTAAAAATTTCCTTTTAAACACTAATCATTTCATTTTTTAAAATTTTTAAAAATTTTGTTATTTTTTTTAATGTTTATTTATTTTTGAGACAGAGACAGAGCATGAACAGGGGAGGGGCAGAGAGAGGGAGACACAGAATCTGAAACAGGCTCTAGGCTCTGAGCTGTCAGCACAGAGCCTGACGTGGGGTTCGAACCCACGAACTGTGAGATCATGACCTGAGCCAAAGTTGGACACTTAAACGACTGAGCCACCCAGGTGCCCCAAATCATTTCATTTTTTATAAAGGGGGCCAAGTTATTTGTGCACTCCTGAATTTCAAAATGTGTCTATGATAATGGCCTTTGGGGCCTTGCTGTTATCTATTTATGTTTTACTTCATGTAAGTTTATGCTGTCTGCTCCCATCATGGTCACAGTTTCTGTCTAAAAACCATTTTTTCCTACAAGCAGAGCTGTTCTCCTTCCACTCTTAGGTAAGTTATACTTTGACATTGTCAGTGCTGTGTCCCCAGTAGTATTCAAAGAAAGTGTCCGTAGCATCAATTTTTCTTTATTTATTCCCATTCATTGCTTAAAATCACACACATTTAATTTTCTTGTTATTTACTACTGCTTTCCTTTTCTATCTGCCAGTATTTTTCTTAAATGTTTTTATCACATTCTCAAGTTTTCCATTCTTTTATTCAGTATCTGTAGAACGGAGTCCCCTTTCTTTTACTCCAAGACCTCCTACCTTCTGTAGATACTGCCCCCATATGTACTGGCTATCTGTAGGCCTAATGCATAAGGCCTTCCTTATGGCATTCTGGGACTTCCCCTTTTTGCTCTTGGGATTTGGAGACACAGTTTCTTATTTCCCATAGCATCCCTTTTGTTTTGTTTTATAACAGTTTGCTGGAGCACATCCTCACATAGTTTTCTATTATGCTACTATGTAGATCAAGTAATCTTAAGATACACACACACACACACACACACACACACACACACACACACAGAAATTAACTATTTCCCACATTTTTAAAAATTTCAATTTTGGAACTATCTTTTATCTATAACTAAAAAGGCATCTATTTACTGAACAAGCATAACTGGTTGAGTACAAATGATTAAACATTATATCAGAAGAAAAAAATTTTTGTTTATTCTATTATTAAACTTTAGAAATGATGATCTGATTTAATGTGACTTCATAAGGGTAAGAAATTGAAACAGATGTTAAGAAGAGTCCAAAAGGAGCCTCAGATAGTTGTGGTTTTCTTTAAGTTTGTTTTAATTTTGTTTGGTTTGTATTTTTTTTTTAATTTATTTGTTAAACTCCAAGTTAGTGAACATACAGTGTAGTATTGATTCAGGAGTAGAACCCAGTGATTCATCACTTACATATGACACCCAGCGCTCATCCCAACAAGTGCCCTTCTTAATGCCCATCACCCATTTAGCCCATCCCCCATCCACGTCCCCTCCAGCAACCCTCAGTTTGTTCTCTGTATTTAAGTCTCTTATGGTTTGCCTCCCTCTTGTTTTTATCTTATTTTTCCTTCCCATTCTCCTATCTTCTTCTATTGTGTTTCCTAAACATATGAGTGAAATCATATGAAATTTGTCATTTGCTGACTTTGGTTCCATGGATCTGTGTGTTTATTTTTATACCAATATCATACTGTTTTGATTAGTCTAGGTTTGCAGCATAGCTTGAGATCAAGAAGTGTGATACCTCCAGCTCTGTTCTTTCTCAAGATTGTTTTGGCTCTCTGAGATCTTTTGTGGCTCCATATAAATTGTAGAATTATTCTGGTTTTATAAAATATGCCATTGGTATTTTGACAGGGATTGCATTGAATCTTTAGATTGCCTTGTGTGGTATGGACAGTCTAACAATATTAATTCTCCCAATCCATGAGCACAGAACATCTTTCTGTTTGTTTGCATCTTCTTTTTTTTTTTTTAATTATTTATTGGGGGGGGGGGAGCAAGCAAGCGAAGGGCAAAGAGAGGGGGCAGAGGATCCAAAGTGGGCTCTGCACTGACAGGCTGACAGCAGTGAGCCCTATGTGGGGCATGAAGTCACGAACCACAAGATCATGACCTGAGCTGAAGTCGGATGCTCAACCTCAACCGACTGAGCCACCCAGGGGCCCCTTATTTGCATCTTCTTAAGTTTCTTTCACCAGCGTCTTCCAGTTTTCAGTGTAGAGGTCTTCCATCTTCTTGGTTACATTTATTGCCAGATATCTTATTCTTTTTGATGGAATTATAAATGGGATTGTTTTCTTGATTCTCATTATTAGTGCATAGAAATGAAATGGATTTCTGAATATTGATTTTGTATCTGCAACTTTACTGAATTTATAGATTCATTCTAGCAGTCTTTTGGTGGATTCTTTAGGGTTTTCTGTATATATTATCATGTCATCTGCCAATAGTGACAGTTTTGTTTCTGTCTTTCCGATTTGAATGACTTTTTTTTTCCTTGCCTAATTGCCATGTCTGGGACTTCCAGTACTCTATTGAATACTAGTGCCATGAGTGAGCATCCTTGCCCATCCCATCCCTGTTCTTAGAGGATCACCATTATGATGTTAACGGTGGAATTGTCATATATGGCCTTTATTATGTTTAGGTACATTCTTTTCTACCCACTTCGTTGAGTGTTTTTATCATAAATAGATGTTGACTTTTGTCATGCTTTTTCTGCATCTATTGAGATGTTCATATAATTTTTATCTTTCATTTTGTTAATATAGTGAATCATTTTAATTGATTTGCAGATGTTGAACCAAGCTTGCATCCCTGGAATATATCCCAGTTGATTCTGGTGTATGACTTTTTTTTTTCTTTTTCTTTTTTAAAGTTAACTTATTTATTTTGAGAGAGAGAGAGAGAGAGAGAGAGAAAGACACTAGAGGGGCAGAGAGAGAATCCCAACCAGGCTTTGCACTGTCAGCGCAGAGCCCAGTGTGGGGCTTAATCTCATGAACCATTAGATCATGACTTGAGCTGAAATCAAGAGTTGGACTCTTAACCAACTGAGTCACCCAGGCGGCCGTGGTTTATGATCCTTTTAACGTACTGTTGGAATTGGTTTGCTAATATTTGTTGATTTTTACATCTGTGTTCATCAAGGATGTTGGCCTGTAATTTCCTTTTTTTGTGATGTTCTTGTGTAGTTTTGCTCTCGGGGTAATGCTGACCTTGTAGAATTTGTTTGGAAGCTTTCCTTCCTCTTCTATTTTTTGGAAGAGTGTGAGAAGTATAGGTATTAAATCTTCTTTGAATGTTTGGTAGACAATACCAGTAAAGCCATCTGGTCCTGGACTTTTGTTTTTTGGGGGATTTTTGATTACTGATTCATTCTCCTTACTAATAATTGGTCTGTTCTGATTTTCTGTTTCTTCATGATTCAGTCTTGGAAGATTGTGTGTTCCTAAGAATTTTTTCATTTCTTCTATATTTTCCAATTTGTTGATGTATAATTGCTCCTAGTAATCTGGTATGATCCTTTGTATATCTGTGATATCAGTTGTAATTTCTCCTCTTTCATTTCTGATTGTATTTGTTTGAGTCCTCTCTCTTCTGTTCTTGGTTAGTCTAGCTAAGTATTTGTTGATTTTATCTTTTCAGAGAACCAGCTCTTAGTTTCAGTGATCTTTTCTATTGTCCTTTTAGTCTCTCTGCATTTCTTTCTCCTCTGATCTTTATTATTTTCCTTCTTCTAGTTTGGGGCTTTGTTTGTTCTTTTTCTAGTTCCTGTAGGTGTAAAGTTAGATTGACATTTTTATTGTTTTTTGAGGTAGACCTGTATTGTTATGAACTTACCGCTTAGAACCGCTTTTGCTATATATAGATTTCAGTATGTCATATTTCTGTTTTCATTTGTTTCTAGATTTTTTTTTAATTTCTTCCTTGATTTCTTCTCTTACACAGCTGCTCAGTAACATATTGTTAAACTCCACATATTTATAGTTTTCCCATTTATCTTCTGGTAATGAATTTCTAGTTTTATACTATTGTGGCTAGAAAAGATGCTTGATATGATTTCAGTCTTCTTGAATTCATTGAGACTTGTTTTGTTGTCCAATGCATGATCTATTCAAGAGAATGTTTAATGGGCACTTGAGAAGAATGTGTATGCTGCAACTTTTGGATTGAATGTTCTGTGTATATTTATTAAGTCTGTGTCGTCTAATGTGTTTTTTAAGGCTGATGTTTCCATATTGATTTTTTTTTCTGAATGATCTATTGATTAATGAAAGTGGGTATTGAAGTTTCCTACTATTATTGTATTGCTTTCATTTTCTCTCTTTAGGTCTGTTAAAATTTGCTTTATATATTTTGGTGCTTGTACATTGGGTTCCTATGTATTTATAAATTATATGTTTTCTTGCTGGATTGACCCTTTTGTCATTATACAGTACCCTTTTTGCCTTAAATTACAGTCTTTGTTTTCAAGTCTCTTTTGTCTGATATGAGTATAGCTCCTCCATCTTTTCATTTTCATTTGCATGGAATATCTTTTCCATCCCTTTCTTTCAGTCCATGCATGCTTATTTCTGAAGTTAGTCTCTTGTAGGCAGCATGTAGATAGGTCTTGTTTTTCTTTTTTCTTTTTTTTTTTTTTTTAATCTCTTCAGTCACTGTCTTTTGATTGGTGAATTTAGGCCATTTACTTTTAAAATAATTATTGGTAAGTATACACTTATTGCCATTTTGCTCATTGTTTTATGGCAATTTTATTGTTCTTTCTTGTTTCTTTCTTCTCTTGTCTTTTGTGATCTGGCTTTCTGTAGTGTCATGTTTAGATTCCTTTCTTATTTTCTTTTGTGTATTTGTTATAAGTTTTTTCCTTCTGATTGCTGTCAGATTCACATAAAATATCGTATGTAAATAAGTCTGTTTTAAGTTGATAGCAACTTAATTTGAAGCATATTCCAAAACTTTACCTTTTTACAACACCCCCCCCCAGCTTTTATATTTTCAATAACACATTTTACATCTTTTTGTCCTGTTTCCTTTAATTAATTATTGTACTTTTAATAATTTTAACTACTTTTGTCTTTTAACCTTCATGCTAGCTTTATAAGTGATTGATCTACTACCTTTGTTATATATTACCTTTTCCAGTAAGGTTTTTACTTTTCTGTGTTTTCTTATTAATTAGTGCCATTTCTTTTCAGCTGAAAGAAGACCCTTTAATGCTTCTTACAGAGCTGGTTTGGTGGCGATGAACTCCTTTAACTCCAAATCTGTCCTTCAATCCTGAGTGGTAACTTCACTGTGTAGAGAATTCTTGATTGAAAGATTCTGTTTTCTTTCAGCATCTTAAATATGTCATGCCACACCCTTCTGGCCCATAATGTTTCTGCTGGAAATTCTGCTGTGAGTTTTTGGGGTTTCCCCTTGTATGTAACAAGTTGTTTTTCTCTTGCTGCTTTTAGGATTCTCTCTTTATCCTTAACTTTTATCATTTTGATTATAATATGTCTCAGTGTGGATTTCTTTGTGTTCATCTTATTTGGAACTCTCTGGGCTTCCTGGACTTAGATGTCTGATTCCTTCCCCTGATTGAAGAAGTTTTCAACCATTATTTCTCACATAATTTTTCTGGCTCTTTCCTCTGTCTTCTTCTTCTGGGATCTCTATAATGCGAACATTATTCTGCTTGATAATTGTCCCAAAGGTCCCTTAGGGTATCGTCACTGTTCTTAATTCATTTTTACATTTGCTGCTCAGTCTCTGTGAATTTCATTGCTTTGTTTTCCAACTTGCCGATTTGTTCGACCTCATTCAGGCTGCTGTTGAACCCTTCTAGTGAATTTTTCAGTTCACTTACAACTTTCTGTTCAGTTACAACTTCTGTTACAAGTTCAGTTCAGAATCTCTTATTCCTCCAGCAAACATTGCATACCTTTTTGTTTCTGTCTCTTTGTTGAGGTTCTCTCCCTGTTCATCCATTTTTCTCTGAAGTTCGGTGAACTTTATAACTATTACTTTAAACTCTTTATTAGACAGATTACTTATCACCATTTCATTTAGTTTTTTCCTTTTTTTAATTTTTTTTTTACATTTATTCATTTTTGAGAGACAGAAAGAACACAAGTGGGGGAGGGACAGAGAGAGAGGGAGACAGAGAATCTGAAGCAGGCTCGAGGCCCTGAGCTATCAGCACAGATCCTGATGTGGGGCTCAAACTCACAAACCGCGAGATCATGACCTGAGACAAAGTCGGACACTTAACCAACTGAGCCACCCAGGCGCTCCTCATTTAGTTTTTTCTGTGGTATTATCTTGTTCTTTCTTTTGGAACGTATTTGTTTTTCTCCTCCTTTTTCTTGATGCTCTGTGTTTGTTTCTATATATTTAGGTAAGACAGCCACCTCTCCCAGTCTGGAAGGGGTAACCTTATGTAAGAGATGTCTTACGAGGCTCAAAAGTGCAGTATCCTCTGGTCACCAAAGCATGGCACTCAAGGATGGTCTTCTTTGTGGGCTGTGTGCACCCTCTTACTACAGTGAGGCCATAGCTGTGCGTGCTAGTGGGCGGGGCCGGGACTCAGTCTCACTGCAGGAAGCCCCTGTGACTGCTGTCATGGGTTGGCAGGTAGGGGTGGCTCCCGACCCCAGTTGCAAAGCACATTCCTGACTGTGCAGTGCGTTGGTGGGCACAGCTCTCAAGGGCATAGGCATTGGTGCTAGCAGATTAGAGGAAGAATTCCACAAGGGTGCTCCCTGGTACTAGAATTAGGAAGGTAAACTGAGTGGCTTCTGCCATTGTCTCTTTCCCCAGGGGAAAGTCCCTGCTGTTTCCAGTCCCTCCCACAGACTTTTTAAGGTGAATGAATGGGTCTCCTTTCCCTATTGTCTGTGTGCAGTTCAGACTAGTGTTTGAGTCTGTGCCAAAGCCTGTTAGAGTGAGTTTTCTGTTCCCTATGGTTTTATAGTTTTCCTGACATAATCCCTGTTCACTGTTTTGGGGGCTCCTCTCTCCTGTGCAGGATCTAAGGTTTGGGATATGGAGTTGGAATCTCTTACTCCTCCAGCAAACATTGCATACCTTTTATATCCCTTCTGTTTGTGACCCATAGCAGCTGGGGTGTTGTTTTCCCCTAACAAGTTCATGTTTCTGCCTCCCTCTCTTACTGATGTTGCCCTTTTATCCTTTGTTGTGGAGGCTCTGTTCATTCCATTTTCAGGTCCCTTTCCATGGGAATTATTCCATACATAGTTGTAGATTTGTGTCCAGGGGAGGACATGGTTCAGGACTTGCTGTGCTGCTATCTTGGACCCAACTCAACCTCCAAATAGTTTTAAAATACTAATGTAAGCATATAGACTTAAAAGATCAGATTATCAGACAAAATTCCTATGTAACTAACTGGCAGAAAAAGAGAAAAAAGGACAGAATGGGGAAATTTTCCCAAATAAAGAGAACAAAGACTACCAGGTAATAAATGAAGGGCAAATACTTTGGAAGAGTCGCTAAAATTTGTAAGACAGATTTCTTAAATATCCTAAAGGCAGAAGAAAATTAGCTAGAGAATCATGTAATGAATTACCTGGTGAACATGAAATATGGGGTAACTGCATTATCTGTTTGGGAAAATGATGAAGTTTGAAGTTTCCCATGAAGCCGGAAATATATACCCTTAGAATAAATAAGAAGAAATTATACTTTACATAGTAAGTCATGTTTATCAAACCTCTACATGTGGATATATATCGTAAGCTAAAAAATATAAATAGATTCAAGTAGGTTTAGATATCAGTATGTGTGAATATCCATGGTTATATTATCCATAATATATTAAAAGAAAAATTCAAGGAATTTAAGACATTTACAAGTGATTTTTGAACATTTAAAAATAATCTAGAAGACAGCCATTTATTCACTAAAGTAATATTTGCTGGGAGACTTAAAGATTTCGTATACTGAAGAATAAAAAAGTAAATGCACGATTCCTGCCCTCAACTTACTAACAGTGAAGGAATAAAGCCTGGCGATGCTATGCGATGAATACTGTGACGTACTATGGAAGCACATTCACATAGTCCGGAACAAAGAACTCCTGGAAGTCTTGTTAGATGACCAGGAGTTATCCAGGCGGCCGGAGCAGGAAGGGAATTTAACTCAAAGAGGACAATATGTGGAGAGGTTTAATGTTATGGAATATAAGAGAGAAACGTTATGTGATTTACACACGGGAAAATGTGGAAGAGCATTAGGAGATGAAGCTATAGAGTGGGTAAGGAGATATTTCATAAAACCACTTGTGTGCTGATCTAAAGCAATTAAACCCTGTCCTTAGTATTCGGAGATGCTGTTGAAGGAGGAAGACCAGAGTGTCATGACTGCATTTACATTTTAGTTGATTACAGCCAAGGACTAGAGGATGAAATGAAAGCACCTGGAGACAAGAACAAAAGAACAAGTAGAGAGTTGTTACACTGACCTGGCAAGAAGGGGGGGAGGGTCACTGGGGGGGTCTCAAGTCATGGGTGGTGCATAAGGAGCGTTGTCAAAATGGGATACTTACGGATTTTGTAAACCTTAACGTTTTTAATACCAGTCTTTCTAAATTTCTGTGATCTTTTATACAAATTATGATAAATTTTTGATTTTTCCTTTATGCCCTAGGATTATTATGATAAGCATCAAATATTTCCTGTTGTATTGCTGTTTTGCCTTGAGCTGTTAACCTTTATTTAGTTTATAATGGTAGCCTGACAGGTAAGCTTGGTGAGTTTATCTATTAAAGATTTTCTCTCTATTGGCTGAAATTTCTCTTTTTTAAATTGAAGTCTTTATTTTAAGATAGTTGTAGATTCACATGCTGTTGTAAAAAAAAAAAAATAGAAATCCCATAATACCCTTTACTTAGTTTTCCCCAATGGTAACATTTTACAAAACTATAGTTCAACCTCAAAACCAGAATAATGACACTTAGGCATGCAAGATACAGAACATCGTCGCAGAGATTCCTGACGTTGCCTTTTATAGTGACACCCACTTCGCTCCCACTCCCACCCTCTGGAGATCACTAATCTGTTCTCATTTCATCTCAGGTTTTGCATTTCTAGAGCGCTCTATAAATGCCGTCATACCGTATGTAACCTTTAGTGATGGACTTTTTTCCCCCGGTGCAACACTCTGGGATCCGTCCAGGTTGTTGTGTGCACCAGCGGTTCACTGTTTTTATTGCTGAGTGTTCTCCATGATGTGGGTGGTGCACCAAAGGGGGGTTAACCTGAAGGACATCTGGGTGATTTCCAGTTTGGGTTATGACAAATAAAGCTGCTGTAAATACTCGTGTATATGTTTTGTGTGAACAGAAATTTTTATTTCTTTGGATAAATGACTGAAAGTACAATTGCTGGATCATACGGTGGTTGCATATTCGTGTTTTTAAAAAATTGCCAAACTGTTTTTCAGAGTGACTGTATCCATCACCACTGTAAGATTGATCAGTGTTTCACATCCTCACCAGCTGGCACCGGTGTTGTTAATAGTTTTTATTTTATCCATTTTTATGGGTGTGTAGTAATAGCTCATTGTATTAATTTTCATTTCCCTAATGGCTAATGATGACAATATCTTTTCATGTGCGTGTTTGCTATCTATCCTCTTTAATGAAGTTTCTCTTAATGTCTTTTGTACATTTTCTAATTAGATTACTTGCTGTTTTACTGTTGAATGTCAGAGAACTGTATACATTCTAGATACTTTGTCAGGCATGTGCTCCTCTGGAGCTTAGCTTTTCATCTTAGTTGGGTCCTTCCCAGAGCACAAGTTATTATTTCTACGAAGTCCAGTTTATCCACTTTTCTTTTTATAGATTGTGCTTTGATGTCAAGTCTAAGAACTCTGTGCTTAATGACCTAGATCCTAAAAATTTTCTCTTTTTCCGGGGCGCCTGGGTGGCGCAGTCGGTTAAGCGTCCGACTTCAGCCAGGTCACGATCTCGCGGTCCGTGAGTTCGAGCCCCGCGTCAGGCTCTGGGCTGATGGCTCGGAGCCTGGAGCCTGTTTCCGATTCTGTGTCTCCCTCTCTCTCTGCCCCTCCCCCGTTCATGCTCTGTCTCTCTCTGTCCCAAAAATAAATAAAAAACGTTGAAAAAAAATTTTCTCTTTTTCCTAAACGCTTCTATTTTAATGTTTTATAGTTAAGTCCATGATTCATTTAAAAAAAAATTTTTTTAAGTTTATTTATTTTGAGAGAAAGAGAGAGGAGAGAATCCCAAGCAGGCCCATGCAATCAGCACAGAGCCCGACACAGGGCTAGAACCCACAAACCATGAGATCATGACCTGAGCCAAAATCAAGAATCAGACACTTAACCAAATGAGCCACCCAGGCACCCTCCCCCCATGATTCATTTTGAGTTAACTTTTGTATAAGGTGTGAGACTTAGGACCCCCTCATCAGAATTCAGTTGAGCGTATTCGTGTGGGTCTATATGTGGGTTCTCTCTTCTGTTAATCTCTTTTGTTAAACTTCCACCAATACTTCAGTTTTTATTGTGATTATGTAGCTATATAATATGTAGTTATATAATTATTCTTGTGTAATAAGGTAGGTCTTCAAATCACATAGACTGATTCCTCCCACTTGATTCTTTCTCAGAATTATTTTAGGTATTCTAATTCCTTTGCCTTTATATATAAAATTTAGAATAATCTTATCTGTATCTGCAAAAAACATTGATGAGTTTTTTAATAAGAATTGCATTATGCCTTTACATCTATGTGGTGTGGAGAGAACTGACATCTTTTCTTTAATCAATCTGAGTTTTTTATTTCAGTTATTGTATTTTTCAGTTCTAAAATTTTCAATTGGTTCTTCATAGTGATTCTGTAACCATCTATTCTTGAGGCTATTTTTTCATTTGCAAACATGTTCATAATTGCTGATTGAGCACTTTTATCAATCATGGCTTCTGTAAAATCTTTGTCAGATAATTCTGACATCTCTGTCATTTTGGTGTTGATATCTGTTGTCTTTTTTCACTCAGTTTGAGATCTTCCTGGTTCTTGGAATAAGTGGTTTTCTATTAAAACCTGGACATTTTTGTATTATGTTATGAGACTCTGGAACTTCCTGAAGTGTCACCTTTAGCTGGCTCTGGCACCATACCAGCTGGGGAAGACTATGGGGGTGGACGTTGCCTCATTACTGACAGATGGAGGTGGCGGTCTAGTTCACCCCTCGGTCTCTGTGGACACCAGGTTAGGGGAGGGGCCCCTTATTACTTCAGGGGGCGTGGGCATTTCCATTGACACCGCAGTGTGTGTGGCCTCATTACTGCTAGATGTTGATGGAGAAAGTCTTCCTCAGACACTACCCAGTTGGGCAGAGATGGGCAGAGACTCATCCTGCCAGACTCCGGACCTCTTTTCTGCTGATACCAGGTGATGAGGAGGACCTCATTAGCACCAGGTAGGGATGAAAGCCCGGCGTTCAGTTCAGCTTCTCTGACGTTATTCCAGCAGGAGGGCTGGGGGTGCCCTGTTACTGCCTGGCAAGCGTGGAAATCCAGGCCCCCCAGCAGCCTTTGCTGGCAAGGGTGGGAGCAGAGCCACAGTGTTTCTTCGGTGGTATTTGGATAGAGTGGTGGGCTGTTGAATAAAAGTTTTCTGTCTTGCTGGGTTGGCTTTTCCTCTCCTGGGGCTAGAGAGCGCAAGCTTCGTTTGGCTAGTTTATTTGTTTATTTTGTCTAAACCTGTTGACATATACACACTGCCTGATTCTTCCACTCCAAGTATGAGATATTTGAAGCCAAGAGAAAAACCATCGTGTTGTTCCTCAGGTCCCGGGGTCCATGGTTGCTCTGCTTCCTTCTTTCCACCGTTTGCTTTTTTATTCTTTTTTTAAATATATGTAATGTCTAGGATTTTTATTTGTACTTAGTGAGAGAAATGGCAAGAAGTATGTGTACTTCCATCTTACCTGAAGCAGAATTTGTTTCTTTTTGATGTTAGTATTTCTCTTTTAAAACTAACCCCTTAGCCTTGCTTCTTTTATATTTCTAACACATTATGACCTAGTAAATAGAAGATTTTCATTAGAACTGAATCTGAGATAAGAATATATGTGAATAAGGACCTAGGAGACTCTCTAATGATTAAAACTTATGAACTTTAGTTAATTGATATTGGCACGGTTTTTCTGGCTGACATCTCAGTCTTTGAAAGAAGTGCGGTGCTGTTATGGTTTCCTTTTGCAGTCCGTGTGTTACTAGTCATGTGTGGGAAATCAGAGTATAGATCTTTGTTGTTTGGGTGTTTTTTCCTGCACTGGTGTCTTCATGGCTGTTTGAAACTTTCCATTTATTTTCTTTTCCAGTCAAGGGAAAGTCAATCAGTTGGAAATATGATTTTTCAATACAGGTTTCTGGGGTCTCAAATAATTTTAAGTGTTAACAAGTAAAGGATTAACTGTGACACGTGTTTCTTTGACAAGCAGCGAAATGTGACAGTATATTCTTGTATTTAGTGTTATTTCTTATAAGCTATTGGCATTATCATGTATTTAAAATCTTATGCTTTATTCCTGAAAACTACTCTTTCTCCAGTTATAGTTTTTTAATTGGAGTGCTGTTTTGTTCTATTTTTAAATTTGATTTCTAATTATTTCAAAATACAGTTTTTAAACTTTTAAACTAAAAAAAAAAATGATCATATCTCTAGAATATTGTACCTATTTAAATCTTAAATACAGTTCCATCCAGAAAAAAATACATTACAAAAGGCCAGCTTTCCAGTTCTGCCTGTGTCTCCTGTGACCTCAGGTGCTCTTAATACTATGCTTAGGTTCTCTTGTTAAAGTTGTTGCCATGACGGTTATTTCTTCACTTTTTAAGAATATTTCCAGCAGAAGAAAATAATACTCCATAGTTGTAGATTCCTGGAAAAACAGAACAATCTGACATGCGACCATCATGTGATGCAGGGCTCAC
The DNA here is from genome assembly GCF_023721935.1 of Panthera uncia. Classification (NCBI taxonomy): domain Eukaryota; kingdom Metazoa; phylum Chordata; class Mammalia; order Carnivora; family Felidae; genus Panthera; species Panthera uncia. Next base: position 110,438,154 of record NC_064808.1, on the reverse strand, counting down.
ATTGAGCCAAGGTGGTCTACATGTTTCATGAGGCAGAACTGTACACGTTAAATAGACCCTTCAAAATTTGCTGAAATGCATTATTCTAGTAGCCAAGATAGGAAAATAATCTAAATGTCCATCAGCTGGCGAATATACAAAGAAAATGTGAGAGATACAAACACCATGGAATATTATTTCAGTCTTAAAAAGAGGAGGATACCCTGCCATTTGTGACAACATGAATGAACCTGGAGGACATTATGCTAAGTGGAATGAGTCAGACACAGACAAAGACCGCATGATCTCACTTATATGTGGAATCCAAAAAAGGTTGAACTGCAGAGAGGGGTGGGGGAAAAGGAGAGCTATTGATCAAAAAGAACAAACTTTGAGCTGTGAATAAGTTCTAGAAATCTCATGTACAGCATGGTGACTGTAATTAATAGTGTATGGTATAGTTGAAATTTGCTAAATGAGTACACCTCCAGTTTGCTCATCAGCAAAAAGCAAAAGATAACTATAGGAGGAGAGGGATATGTCCACAGCTTTGGTTTGGACAATCATTTCACAGTGTTTACACATATAGACATTATATTGTACACCTTCAATATATACAGTTTGTGGTTTTCTTTTCTTTTTTTTTTTTAGTGTTTATTTTTTTGAGAGAGAGACAGAGCATGAGCAGGGGAGGGGCAGAGAGAGAGGGAGACACAGAATCTGAAGCAGGCTCTAGGCCCTGAGCTGTCAGCACAGAGCCTGATATGGGGCTCGCACTCATGAGCTGTGAGATCATGACCTGCGCTGAAGTCAGATGCTTAACTGACTGAGCCACCCAGGTGCCCCAGTTTATGTTTTCCAAGCACAAATCAGTAAATGAATTTTTTTAAGTTGCTAAGACAGGCCATGTTTCTTCCGTGAAAAAGGCTAACACCAAGGGGTTGCACTGAATGTGTAGGTTTTGTGAGCAGTATCAACATTTTAACCATGTTTGTTCTTCCAATCCATGAGCATGGAATGTTTTTCCATTTTTTGTGTCTTCAATTTTGTTCACAAGCTTTGTGTAGTTTTCAGCATAGTTTTCAGCATGTAGATCTTTTATCTCTTTGGTTAGCTTTATTCCTAGGTATTTTAGGGTTTTTGGTGCAATTGTAAATGGGATTGATTCCTTGATTTCTCTGCTGTTTCATTATTGGTGTATAGATATGCAACTGATTTCTGTACAGTGATTTTATATCCTGTGACTTTGCTGAATTCATGTATCAGTTCTAGCAGATTTTTCGTGGAGTCTTTTAGGTTTTCCATGTCGAGTATCATATCATCTGCCAATAGTGAAAGTTTGACTTCTTCCTTGCCAATTTGTATGCCTTTTATTTCTTTTAGTTATCTTATTGCTGAAGCTAGGACTTCCAGAACTATGCTGAATAACAGTGGTAAGAGTGGACATCCCTGTCATGTTCCTGACCTTAGGGGGAAAGCTCTCTGTTTCCTCAACGTGTATGGAAATAGAGTATATTATGCTAAGTGACATAAGTCATTCAGGATAAATATCATATGATTTCACTCATGTGGAATTTAAGAAACACAACAGATGAACATAGGGGAAGGGAAGCAAAAATAAGATAAAAGCAGAGAGGGGCAAACTATAAGAGACTCTTAAATACAGAGAACAAACTGAGGGTTGCTAGAGGGAGGTGGGTGGGGGATGGGCTAAATGAATGATCAGCCTTAAGGAGGGCACTTGTCGGGATGGGCACTGGGTGTCATATGTAAGTGATGAATCAATGGGTTCTCGTGAAACCAATACTACAGTGTACGTTAACTAACTTGGAGTTAAATAAATAAATTGAAAAGACATAAAAAGTGATGATTACCTTAAAAAAAGACTGATTCCATGGTTAATGGGAAGCAGCACCATGCTCTTCCAGCTCTGCCTTCTACAGTGGCAGGAGCAGGTGTCTTGTTTTTATCACAAGCCCCATCTGTTCCCAGAGTACTTACCACAATGCCTGGCACATAACTGCATGAAGAGGAGTCGGTGATGAGGGAAAGAACTACATCAGTCACCTCTATGATTGCTTATTAAAACTTTCTGTAGGGGCGCCTGGGTGGCTTGGTCGGTTAAGTGTCCGACTTCGGCTCAGGTCATGATCTCGCGGCCCGTGAGTTCGAGCCCCGCGTCGGGCTCTGTGCTGACCGCTCAGAGCCCGGAGCCTGTTTCAGATTCTGTGTCTCCCTCTCTCTCTGCCCCTCCCCCGTTCATGCTCTGTCTCTCTCTGTCTCAAAAATAAATAAACGTTAAAAAAAATTTTTTTTAAAAAAATAAAACTTTCTGTCTACGGACTTCAAGCTGTATTATAAAGCTGTAATCATCAAGACAGTATGGTACTGGCACAAGAACAGACACTCAGATCAATGGAACAGAATAGAGAACGCAGAAATGGACCCACAAACATATGGCCAACTAACTTTGACAAAGCAGGAAAGAATATTCAATGGAATAAAGACAGTCTCTTCAGCAAGTGGTGCTGGGAAAACTGGACAGCGACATGCAGAAGAATGAGCCTGGACCATTTTCTTACACCATACACAAAAAGAAACTCAAAATGGATGAAAGACCTAAGTGAGACAGGAGGTCATCAAAATCCTCGAGGAGAAAGCAGGCAAAAATCTCTTTGACCTTGGCCACAGCAACTTCTTAACACGTCTCCAGAGGCAAAGGAAACAAAAGCAAAAATGAACTACTGGGACCTCATCAAAATAAAAAGCTTCTGCACAGCCAAGGAAAAATCAGCAAAACTAAAAGGCAACCGACAGAATGAGAGGAGATATTTGCAAGTGCCATCTCAGATAAAGGGTTAGTATCCAAAATCTGTAAAGAACTGATCAAATTCAACACCCAAAAAACAAATAATCCAGTGAACAAATGGGCAAAAGACCTGAATAGACACTTCTCCAAAGAAGACATCCAGATGGCAAACCAACATATGAAAAAATGCTCATCATCACTCATCATCAGGGAAATACAAATCAAAACCACAATGAAATACCACCTCACACCTGTCAGAATGGCTATCCTTAACAACTCAAGCAACAACAGATGTTGGCGAACATGCAGAGAAAGAATCTCTCTTGCTCTGCTGGTGGGAATGCAAACTGGTGCCACTCTGGAAAACAGTATGGAGGTTCCTCAGAAGATTAAAAGTAAAACTACCCTACGACCCAGCAATTGCACTACTAGGTATTTATCCAAGGGTATTTATCCCTGTTTCAAAGGGGCACATGCACCCCAATGTTTATAGCAGCACTATCAACAATAGCCAAAGTATGGAAAGAGCCCAAATGTCCATCGATGGATAAAGAAGATGTGGTGTAAATATATACAATGGAGTGTTACTTGGCAATCAAAAAGAATGAAATCTTGCCATTTGCAACTACTTGGATGGAACTAGAGGGTATTATGCTAAGCGAAATTAGAGAAAGACAAATATCATGACTTCACTCATATAAGGACTTTAAGATACGAAACAGATGGACATAAGGGAAGGGAAGCAAAAAAAAAAAAAAAAAAAAAAAAAAAAACAGGGAGGGAGACAAAAACATAAGAGACTCTTAAATATGGAGAACAAACAGAGGGTTACTGGAGGGATTTTGGGCGGGGGGATGGGCTAAATGGGTAAGGGGCATTAAGGAATCTACTCCTGAAATCATTGTTGCACTATATGCTAACTAACTTGGATGTAAATTGAAAAAATAAATAAAAATTTAAAAACAAAACTTTTTGTTGAGCCCATCACTGAGTTCAGGAGTAGAAACTTCTGTCCTTGATCACATTCCATCCCTTGTTTAATTTTATTCAGTCTGGAACACACATTATTTCCTATGGTCCTAGAAAGTACTGTGTGAAATTATTATTACTTTGTATATGCATTTGAGCCCAGAGAACAGTATTAAATACTAGTGGTAACTTGCTATCAGAATTGCTCCCTGATTATAGCAAAAAAAAAGCATCACCTGTTAGCTTTAGAAATTCATCGTTCCTCACTGCCAAACTTGCCTGAACTGATATTATTGTCTTATTTTCTCTTTCTTCCAATTTACTGTTTTGGCATGCTCTTCCTTCTACTTAGAGCACTTTTCTCCACTCACTTCTTTTCATGACTGGCCGTATTCTGAATTTTTAGCTTAAATGTTATGTTTCCAGAGAAATATTCCCTCTTTCACCTCATTTAAAGTGAGTTCCCTTAGGGGCACCTGGGTGGTTCAGTCAGTTAAGCATCCGACTTCGGCTCAGGTCATGATCTCATGGTTCGTGAGTTCAAGCCCTGCGAGCCCCACTGTGCTGACAACTCAAAGCCTGGAGCCTGCTTTGGATTCTGTGTCTCCCTCTCTCTCTTTGCCCCTCCCCCATTCATGCTCTGTCTGTCTGTCTCTCTCTCTCTCTCTCAAAAATAAACATTAAAAAAAACTAAAAATAAAATAAGTTCTCTGTCTTGGACTAGAGTTTCTTTACTTCACAGCACTTATGACAATCAGTAATTCTTTGTATACTTGCTTTTGTTAGCTTGCTTCATTAGATTATAAATAACTGCATAGAGACACCTGGGTGGCTCACTCTGTTGAGAGTCCAGCTCTTGATTCGGCTTAGGTCATGATCCCAGAGTTGTGGCATCGAGCCCTGCATCAGGCTCCATGCTGAGTGGGGAGCCTGCTTAAGATTCTCTCTCCCTCTCTTTTTCTCTCCCTCTGCATCTCTCCACCACTCATGTGCTTTCACTGTTTAAAATTTAAAAAAAAAAACTGCACAGATCACATCTATTTTTGCTTACCGTTATATTCCCAGCAGATAAATTATTAAATCAAAATAATAAATAACCGCTTTTAGAAGTGCTCTGATTATATTTGAAGCTGACATATGAACAAGCATTCATTCAGCAATTATGTATTAAACATCTTTCAGGTTCAAGGCTTGGTGTTAGGCACCAAAATTCCAGAAATTAAAATTTCAGTCCCCACACTCAATAAACTTAGCATCTGATGGGGAAGATAGTTAAAATACAATTAATTCTTTTATTCAGCAATTCTATGTAGTTCCTATTATGTTTCAAGCACTATGTTATGTGCTGACACATTATCTGTCTTGTGATACTTAAAGTCTAATAAGCAATACAGAAAAGTAAACAGATAATTACAATTTAGTAAGATAAACACTATGGTAAGTTAAGCTTAGGATTCCATGGGAAGGCAAAGTTGTGTATGTGTCGATGTTGAGAATAGAGGTGCCTTGAGAAAAGTTATAGAAAGTCTGTTATATGGTCTCTAGGAAAGTGATTAAAAACCAGGAAGAGTCAGACTGCCTAGCTTAGACTCCCTGTTTGTTCTATTTAGTGATTATGTGACCTTGAAAAAATTACTTACCCTTTCTAAGACTCATTTCTTTCATTTGTAAAATATTCAACTCCCAGAATTGTGGGCTAAAGCAAGACCGTACACATGAAATTCTGATGCACTGCCCGGCCGTGATAAATGAGTGGTGTCCTATTCCCTTTTCACAGTCCATCTTATGTGCAGTGATGAACTTTGCTTTGCCAGAAGCCTTCTCCCAAACTTACTTTCTACATCAGTCCCTACAATCCTGATTGTATCCCCTGTCCCAAAGACAAAAGTCAGTTACATAAGCAATTACCCATAAGTATAGTCGGTGCCTTTTGGAAGAGAGCAGACATGGGAATGTTTAACCAAAAGGAAAAGTAAGACAAAGGAGTTGAAGACATGTGATTGTATTAGAAATTTGTTAGAACTCAAATTGAGGTAAATATGGATACAAGTAATTTTTAGGTATGGAACAAATTCTCTGCTTACAGCTTCTATTTTTGTTTATGATAAAGAATGTGGGAGGGAAGGAGTAGGTGATATTGTGGGAAGTGTGTTAAGACACTATAGTAGAGACTTGATAGACACACAGGATGAGGCCTGAAGAGTCACTATTGCTTTTCATTGTCTCTTCTAACCATTGCACTTTTCTTTAAAATCCCTTAGCTCTTTTATTTTTTTAACTTTTTTTAAGTTTATTTATTTTGAGAGACAGTGTGCACATGCACTTGCACATGAGTAGGGGAGGAACAGAGAAGGAGAGAGAATCCCAAGCAGGCTCCACACTGCCAGCGCAGAGCCCTGCGCGGGGCTCTGTCTCGCTAAGGGTGAGATCATGACCTGAGCCAAAATCAAGTCAGACACTTAACTGACGGAGCCACCCAGGCACCCTTTTTTTTAACTGGAATAGAGTCGACATATATTGTTACATTAGTTTTAGGTGTACAATGTGATTGGCCCTCTCTGTACCTTATGCTCCCCATAAGTGTATCTATCCCCATACAACACCGTCACAATATCATTGACTGTGTTCCCTATGCTGTGCCTTTCATCCCCCTGAATCTCCCACTCCCCTCCACCCATTTTGCCCCTTCCCCCATGCCTCTCCCCTCTGGCATACACCAGTTTTTTCTACTTGTGGATCTGTTTCTACTTTGTTTCTTTTGCTTTTTAGATCTTCTAGGTGAAATCTTATGGTATTTGTCTTTGTCTGTCTGACTTACTTCACTGAACATAATGCCCTCTAGGTCCATCTGTGTTGTCTCATATGGCAAGATCTCATTCCCTTTTATGGTTAAGTAATATCCCAGTGTGTGTGTGTGTGTGTGTGTGTGTGTGTACATATGTATATATTTACATCTTTTTTATTCCTCTATTGATGGACACTTAGATTGCTTCCATATCTTGACAATTGTAAATAATCCTGCAATAAGCATAGGGGTGCATATATCGTTTTGAATTCATGTTTTGTTTTCTTTGAGTAAAAACCCAATAATGGGATTACTGGATCATGTGATATTTCTCTTTTTAGTTTTTTGAGGAGCCTTCCTACTGTTTTCCACAGTGGCTCTACCAGTTTGCATTTCTCCAACAGTGCACATGAGTTCCTTTTTCTCCACATCCTCAACAATACTTATTATTTCTTACCTTTCTAATAACAGCCATTCCGGTAGATGTGAGGTGATACCTCACTTGGTTTTGATTTTCATTACCCTGATGATGAGTGACAGCCATCTTTTCATGTACCTATTGGCCATCTGTGTATCTTCTTTGGGAAAATGTGTATTCAGGTCCTCTAACCATCTTTAATGGGATTATTCGGTTTTCTGGTGTTGAGTGGTATAAATTTTTTTATTTATATTAGATATTAAGCCCTTATCAGATATATCATTTTGCAAATGTCTTCTTCCATTGCCTTTTCATTCTGTCAGTGGTTTTCTTTGCTGTGCGAAAGATTTTTATTTTGGGGTAGTCCCAATAGTTCATTTTTGCTTTTGTTTTTCTTGCCTGAGGACATCTATGGTTGATGTCCAAGAGATTATTTGGATATCTTTTGTTTTCTTCTAGGAGTTTCATGGTTTGGAGTCTGACATTTAGGTTTTTAAATCATTTAGGGTTTATTTTTGCGTATGGTGTAAGAAAGTGGTCTAGGTTCATTCTTCTGCATGTCACTGTCCAGATTTGTACCAGATCGTTTGTTCTTGGAGAAGTGAGAAGCCTCCTTAAGATCCCTGGCCCTCCAGCAAATTTCTGGGGTTAGTAACTAAATCTTCTTCCTGTGTGCTCCAGGCACTTTGCGAACTGCTGTTTCTATGCCTTAGCTCAAAAGCTCACAGCGGTGGTTTGTTAGCTGTCTCTTTAAGGGCAGGGACTCCGTTTCCTGTAGCCCTCACCCTCTCCCTCTCCCGGAGCCAAGCTCACAGATTTTAAAGTACCCAGAGTTAAGCCTATGATTGTAAAATCTCAAGAAGTTTGGCTCCACTGGCTTTCAGAGCCAAATGTTCTAGGGATCTGTCCTCCCGGTGCAGGGCCCCTGTGTCTGGGGAGCCTGGTGGGGGGTCCAGTTCCATGCCTTCTTCATGCCTGTGGTGACCCTCCCGTTCGTTCGTGGTTAATCTCACTGGAAGTTTGGTTCCTGGCCACATCTCCACCCTCCCATCCATCTTGATGTGGCCTCCCCTCTACTGTTAACTGTGGAGAGACTGGCCACTCTTTGGGTTGTTTTCGGGGTTTGCCGACCCATGTGGCTTTTACCAAGGTGTATCTGTTGGGTGTGGTGAGTTTCGGGTCCTCCTGCCCCACTGCCCTCCCAGGCGCCCACATTGACTCTTGTTACAAGGCTCCTCCCGGGTGGCCGGGTGGCCACAGCAGGACAGAGCTGTGTCTTCCACTGCACTGATGTCACACTGTGCTCCTCCCGCTGCTGAAGCCATGCTGGCCACGGCCCACTCTGAGCCCTTGAATGAAAATGTGTCTTCCTCAGCTGGGGATGGGGAGGTATGTCTGTCCTCCCAGAGCACTTGAGGTCTCCAGTCCTTGGAGCTACACCCATAGCTCAGCACCAATCACATGTCCTTGACACTGTTGGGAGAGGGGGATGGGTATCCACCCCTGATAAAACCTCCCTGCCCCTCCGCCCCCCCCCGCCCCCCCCCCCAACCCCGTGAAAGAACTGGTCCCACAGCACAAAGGGGAGGCAGCAGACCCTTGGTCCTCAATCCTCTTCCTCCCCATGGAGACCCTCCCATGTCTTTTCACTGGAGCATTTAGACCATTTACATTTAAAGTAATTATTGATAGATATGTACTTATTGCCATCTGGTTCATAGTTTTCTGGTTGTTTTTATACTTCTCTGTCCCTTTCTTCTTTTGCTTTCTTTCCTTGTAATTCATGACTTTATTTAGTGTTAGACTTGGCTTTCTTTCTCTTTCCTTTTTGTATCTATTATAGTTTTTTGCTTTGTGCTTATCATGAGACTCATATATTATATCCTAAGAATATAGCATCACATTCTAAAAGAACTTCAGTTTTACTTCCTCTTCTGTATTTTATGTATATATTGTCATATTTTATATCTTTATGTTTTTTGAGTTCCCCTTAATTTTTTAGATAAAATTGATTTTACTGCTTTTGTCTTTTAACTTTTTGGCTTTACAAATGATTGCTCTTATACCTTTAGTGTATATTTGCTTTTACTCATGGTATTTTTTCTTTTTATAATTTTCTAATTATGGCCTTTTCATTTACCCTAAAAGAAGTTCCTTTAACATTTATTGTAAGGCTGGTTTCGTAGTAAATTAACTCCTTTAATTTTTGTTTGTCTGGGAAGCTCTTTATCTCTCGTTCTGTTCCGAGTGATAGCCTTGCTAAGCAGAATATTCTTAGTTCTAGGGTTTTTCCTTTTAGCACTTTGAATATATCATGTCACTGCCTTCTGGCCTACAAAGTTTCTGTTGAAAAAAATCAGCCGATGGCCTTGTGGCATTTCCCTCATACATAATTAGTTGCTTCATTTTTGCTGCTTTTTTTTTTCTTTTTTTTTTTCATGTTTATTTGTTTTTGAGAGAGAGAGAGAGACAGAGCATGAGCCGGGGAGGGGCAGAGAGAAAGGGAGACACAGAATCCAAAGCAGGCAGCACAGAGCCTGACACAGGGCCCGAACTCATGAGCTGTGAGATCATGACCTGAGCGAAAGTCGGATGTTCAACCAACTGAGCCACCCAGGTGCTCCCATCTTTGTTGCTTTTAAAATTCTTCCTTGGTTTTTCATCTTTGGTGTTTTAATTATTATGTGTCAGTGTAGAGAGAATTTCATGGGTCCATCTTGTTTGGAACTCTCTGTGCTTCCCAAACCTGGATGTCTGTTTCCTTCCCCAGGTTAGGGAAGTTTTCAGCTATTATTTGTTCCAGTATGCTTTCTGTTCCTTTCTCTCTCTCTTCTCCTTCTGAGATCCCTGTGATGCAAGTATTTGTCTGTTTGATGTTGTCCAAGAGATCCTTTAACCAATCTTTTTGTTTTTCCTCTTTTTGCTGTCGAGCTTAGGAGTTTTTTTTTTTCCATTACCCTGTCTTCCAGATTGCTGATCCATTCTTCTGCATCTTCTAATCTCCTGTTGATTCCTTCTAGTGTATTTTCCATTTCAGTTATTGTATGCTTCAAATCTTGATTGGTTCTTTTTTAATGTTTTCTCTCTCTATTAAAGTTCTCACTTAGTTCAACCACTCTTCTCCAGTTTGGTGAGTATCTTGAAGACCATTACTTTAAACTCTTTATCAGGTAGATTTTTTCTCTCCTCATTTAGTTCTTTTTCTGAGGTTTTGTCTTATTTCACTTGGAGCATATTCCTTTGTCTTAATTTTGCTTGACTTTCTGTGTTTGTTTCTATGAATCAGGTGGAACAGATAATTCTCCTAAACATGCTGGAATGGTCTTGTGTGTCATTGTTCCTTGTGTAGACTGTGCGTGCCTGGTGACTGGAGCTATGTCTGGCATGGGCTGGGGATCCCAGGGCAATCTATGCTGTGACTACCCTGCTGGAATAGCCATAGCTAACGTGGATATGGGCCAGAGTGGGTACAGGGTGCCCTGGTCCCCAAGATCTTTTAAAGCACATGCTATCTAACTGTACTGCTTACTATTACCTGTCTTACCTGTCTTACACTATTACCTGTCGTAATAATGTCACTATTACTATGATGCTCTATAGATCCTCTGTGTCATTGCTTGAAAGTTTTAGCACCTGGCTCTTCTTGCCTCCTTACCGCTGTTCTGCCCAGAATTCGTGATCCCCAAAGACCACCAGGGAGCCGAGTCTGATGCAAAAGCAAAGAGCCTTTATTCGAGCTAGCCCGAGCTCAGTCCCCTACCTGCACTACGCAGCGGTGAGATGCTGGGGAGAGAGAGGGAGTTTCAAAAGGACAAAGGTTTTATTGGGGCCTACAGGCAGTTGGTGAGGTAATGGCTGTGGCCTCAGCCCATTGGCTGGGGAAGGGTCGGGTCGGAGTCCTGTTAGGCAGGTGAGCGGGAGGTTACTCAAGGAGAGGAGGCGTGGTCAAGGTGAAGGACACAGAACAAGATGGAGTCGGCCGGCGTAGGCCCGCCCTTTCAACCACTATTCCAGTGATCATTCTTTGTAATTTCAGTATCTTCATAGATCACCCATTCAACATAGTGACCTATCATTTTCTTGAACTTCACCCATTCAATGGCATCTCACCTCAGCTACCACCAATTATTTCTCCACCTCCAAAATTTCAGTTCCTGGAATCTCAATCTATGATCTGTACCACCTGCCTCTCCGTGTCACTTCCTCCTGTACCCTGAGTTTAGCAATTGTAAGACCCCACCCCAGTCCATCTATCTTATCACCCTTTCTTTGTTATTCTTATCACTTGAGTTCTCACTTCTATTCAAACTGAGCTTCTCACTCCCTGGTTTGTCCCTGTCATTCCCTTGCATATACTTTCAAATCCATTATCATCAGTCTCCACCCCTCAACAACCGCTGTTCTGATTTCTGTCATCAGAATTAGTTGTGCCAGTCCTTGCACTTTTGTTAATGGTTTCTTTTACTTAATGTTGAGATTTACCGATGTCTTTGCCTATATCACTAGTTTATCCCTTTTTTAGTGCTGAGTGGTTTTGCGTTGTAAGGATATATCATAATTTGTTTATCGATTCTCCTATTGATGGACATTAGGTTGTTATAATTGAGGCTATTAATAAAGCTGCCGACTGAAAGATAATTCAAGCTGAAGTTGTAAAACATGAGAGAATCAGTTACTGTAAGACATCTTGTTCTGGACATATGTTTCATTTCCCCTGAGTAGAAGTAGAATTACTAAATCCTAGGGTACATTTGTGTTTATCCATATATGAAACTGTCACAAAGTTTTCTGAAAGGACTAACCATTTTACACACCCACCAGCAATGTCAGTCTTTTTAATTTTAGCTGTATAGTAGATATGAAGTAGTTGTAATTTGGACTCCCCTGCTTACCTATTTTTATGTGATTTTGGTGACATCTCTGTTAAATATTTTGTCCGTTTAAAAAAAAAAATTTTTAACGTTTATTTATTTTTGAGAGAGAGACAGAAACAGAGACAGAGCATGACTAGGGGAGGGGCAGAAAGTGACGGACACAGAATCTGAAGCAGGCTCCAGGCTCTGAGCTGTCAGCACAGAGCCTGCGGCAGGGCTCGAACCCATGAACCGTGAGATCATGACCTGAGCCGAAGTCAGACACTAACCAACTGAGCCACCCAGGCGCCCCATTTTGTCCATTTTTAATTGGATTATTTGTCTTCTTTTTGAGTTGTAAGATTTTTTTATATATTCTGGATATAGTTCCTTTGTCAGAGATATATATTGCAAGTATTTTTTTCCGGTCTATGGCCTGCCTTTTTATTTACTTCATAAAATCTTTCATAAAGCAGTTTTAAGTTTTGATGAAGTATAGTTTGTCAGTTTTTTGTTCTATATTTAGTGATTAAAAAAAAAAAAAAAAAAAAAAAAAGCTTGAGGCACCTGGGTGGCTCAGTCAGTTAAGCATCTGACTTCGGCTCAGGTCATGATCTCTCAGTGGGTTCAAGCCCCATGTCAGGCTCTGTGGTGACAACTCAGAGTCTGGAGCCTGCTTCAGATTCTGTGTCTCCCTCTTTCTCTACCCCTCCCCTGCTTGTGCTCACTCCCTCTCCAAAATAAATAAACATCTTAAAAAAAAATTTTTTTTTAATGTTTATTTATTTTTGACAGAGAGAGACAGAGCATGAGTGGGGTAGGGTCAGAGAGAGAGGGAGACACAGAATCTGAAACAGCCTCCAGGCTCCGAGCTGTCAGCCCAGAGCCCGACACAGGGCTTGAACTCACAGACAGCGAGATCATGACCTGAGCCGAAGTCAGATGTTCAACCGACTGAGCCACCCAGGTGCCCCAATAAACATCTTTTTAAAAAAGTTTATTTAGCAGACACAGTGCAAGTAGGGGAGGGGCAGAGAGAGAGGGAGAGAGAATCCCAAGCAGGCTCCATACTGTCAGCACAGAGCCTGACATGGGGCTCAAAGTCACAAACCGTGAGATATGACCTGTCCAAAATCAAGAGTCGGTTGCTGAAGTGACTTAGCCACGCAGGAGCCCCTATAGATAAAGCTTTTTGTGTACTCCGGAAGACATTTTGTCTATTCCAAAGTTATGAAGAGTGTCTGCTTGTTTCCTTCTGGAAAGTTTCTGGTTTTGGCTTTTAGGCTTACCATCCATATCAGAGTCTGCATCTGTGCTCTTATGTAAGGCTGGGCTTTATTCTTATGAGTTGGTCCAGTTGTTCTAGCAGCATCTGTTGAAAAATGATTCCTTTCTATGTTTAGTGGCCGTGCCACCTTTTTAAAAAATGAATTGGCCGTGGGGTGCCTGGGTGGCTCGGTCGGTTAAGCATCCGACTTCGGCTCAGGTCATGATCTCGTGGTTTGTGAGTTCGAGCCCCGCGTCGGGCTCTGTGCTGACAGCTCAGAGCCTGGAGCCTGCTTCACATTCTGTGTCTCCCTCTCTCTCTGCCCCTTTCTGCTCATGCTGTGTCTCTCTCTGTCTCAAAAATAAATAAACATTAAAAAAAAAAATAAACAATATTTAAAAAAAAATGAATTGGCCATGTGTGCGGGGGTTTATTTCTGTATTCCATATTGTATTCCATTGGTCTGTTTATCCTTACACCAGGACTACACTGCCTCGCTTATTGTGGCATTATGGCAGAGATTTTCAACAACGCTGCTGACATTTTGGATGAGATGTATTATGGGACGTATCCTGGCCTCTACCTACTAGGTACCAATAGTATGCCCAGTGGTGGCACAATTAAAAATGTTTTCAGACATTGCCAAATATTTACTGAGAGGGAAGGGGCAAAATTGCCCCCAGTTGAGAACCACTGTTTCATGGTGAAATAAGGCAGTGCACACCCTCCAGATTTGTTTGCTTGTTTGTTTGGTGTTTACTAATTTTTTGAGAGAGAGATTGTGAGCAGGGGAAGGGCAGAGAGAGGGGGAGACACAGAATCCGAAGCAGGCTCCGAGCTGTCAGCACAGAGCCCAAATGCAGGGCTTGAAGTCATGAACTTTGAGATCATGACCTGAACCAAAGCTCAACTAACTGAGCCACCCAGGCGCCACACCCTCCAGTTTTGTTTTAATTCAAGATTGTTTTGTCTCTTCTTGGTATTTTTTGCTTTTCCATATAAATAACCTGCATGGTTTTGAACATACCATGATGAACATACAGATCAATTTAGAAAGAATTGATATAACAATACTGAGTCTTGTAATACATGAAATCCATGAACACAGTATATTTCTCCTTTCCTCTCTCCTGTTTTTTTCTTTTTGTTGTTGTTTGTATAATTTCTTTTAGCAGTATTTTCTGTTTTCAAAGTGAAGTTCTTACATGGTTTTTTGTTACATAATTCCTAAGTATTTCAAATTCTATGATGCTGTTTTAAATGGATTTAAATTTCATTTTCCATTGTTATATGTAGAAATATCATTGATTTTTCTACATTGACCTTGTATTCTGAGAACTTGTTAAATTCACTCATTAGTTCTAGGAGTTATTTTTAAATTCCTTAGCATATTCTGTTTGTATAATCATGTCATCTGAAATAAAGGGAATTAACTTCATCTTTCCAATTGATGTGCCTTTTGTTTTTATGTTGGCCTTATTGAACTTTTTAGGAGCTCCAGTGTAATGGGGAATAGAGGCAATATAATGAGCTTTTTTGCCTTTTGTCCCTTTGGAGAGGGAAGTATTAACTATTTTACAGTTAACTGTGCTGCTAACTAGGGATTTTTGATAATTGCCCTTTATCAGATTGGGGAGGTTTCCTTTCATTCCTGGTGTGCTGAGAGTTCTTATCATGAACATGTATTCAATATTGTCATACAGCTGTTCTCCTTTATTTGGTCAGTGTGGTTAATTTTACTGATTAACTTTGACATTTATTTATTTGTTTGTTTTAGAGCACGTGAGCAGGGGAGAGGGGCAGATGGAGACAGGGGGAAGAGAGAGAGAGAGAGAGTGTGTCTCAAGCAGGCTCTGTGCCCAGCACAGAGCCTGATGCAGGGTTTGATCCCACAATCCTGAGATCATGACCTGAGCCAAAATCAAGAGTCGGACGGATGCTCAACTGACTAAGCCATCCAGTCACCCCTTTTTATTTTTTACTTATTTTTCTTTTACTGGTTAATTTTGAGATATCAAGTCAGCCTTGCCTTCTAAGGGTAACTCTCATTTGGTGATGTGGGAGTTTTCTTAATAAACTGGTGGATTTTATTTACTAATATTTTGTGAAGGATTTTTGTGTACAGTTTGGTCTGTAAATTTCTTGTAATATCTTTGTGAGGTTTGGAGATCAAGGTTATACAGGCTTTATAAAATATGTTGTGGGTGGTGGGGGGAATGCCTGGCTGGCTCAGTTGGATAAGTGTCTGACTTCAGCCCAGGTCATGATCTCATGTGGGTTTGAGCCCACATAGGGCTCTGTGCTGGCAGCTCAGAGCCTGGAGTCTGCTTCGGATTCTGTGTCTCCCTTTCTCTCTGCCCCTCTCCCACTTGCACTGTGTCTCTCTCAAAAATAAATAAACATTAAAAAAAAATTTTTTAATAAATAAAATATGTTGAGAAAGTGTTTCCTCTACTTCTATACTTGGAAAAAGGTTCTATGATTGTTATTTCTCCTTTAAATGTTTGACAAAAAGTAATAAAAAATCTGAACAGGGAGTTTTCTTTGTAGGAAGCTTACTAATTATAAATTAAATTTATTAATAAAGTTTTTGTATTTTTTTGTCAGTTTTGCTAAGTTGATTCTTTCAAGAAATTGATCCATTTTATCTAAGTTGTTGAATTTATTAGCAGAAAGTTGGTCATATTATTCTTTTAATGTCTGTGGTATTGGTAGTGATAGCCTATCTTTCATTCATGAGAGTGATCATTTTGTTTACTTTTTTTTCTTCACTCTTTTTTTTTTTTTCATTCATCATTCTTGGTAGGAGTTTATTAATTTTACTAAAGTTTTCAAACACAACTTTAGTCTGTGTGGTCTCTATTTTTTAGTTTAGTGTTTCATTGCTTTCTTCTTTTATTCATTCCTTTCTTCTTACCAAAGAATAAAGTTGCACGTCTTCCATCTTCTTAAGGTGGGAACTAAAATCACTGATTTAAAGTTTTTATCTTTTTCCACTGTAGGCATTTAAAGTTATAAATTTCCCTCCGGGGGCGCCTGCGTCGCTCAGTTGATTAGACATTCGACTTAGGCCCAGACCACGGTCTCACGGTTCATGAGTTCAAGCCCCACATCGGGCTTGCTGCTGTCAATGCAGAGTCTGCCTAGGATCCTCTGCTCCCTCTCTTTCAAAATTAAATAAACATTAAAAAAATAATAAGATAAATTTCCCTCTGAACAACTGCACTCAATAAATTTGGTATGCTGCATTTTCATTTTGTTCATTTTGTTTTGCTACTTCCCTTTTGATTTCTTTTTTTTTGACCTATAGCTTATTTGGAAGTATGTTCTTGTTTTATTTTAATTTCCAATTATTGAGCTTTTCTAGATACCATAATTGATTTCTAATATAAATCTATTTTTTAATTGGAGAACATACTCTAAGATTTAAATCTTATGAAATTCATTGGCATTTGTTTTATGGGCCAATGTAAGATTTCTTATGTTGCACTCAAAAAGAATATGTATTGCAATTGTTGGGCCTAAATAGTTGTTCTGTAAATATCAACAAGGTCAAGGTAGTTGATAGTGTTGTTCAAATCTGTATTCTTACTGATATTTTTTTTGTGACTGTTCTATCAATTATTGAGAGGTATGTTGCAATATGCAACTACAATCATGGATTCATCAGTTTCTCCCTTTAGTTCTTTGCTTCATGTATTTTGAAGGTCTCTTATTAGGTACATACATATTTATGATTTTTATGTAGTCCTGATGAACTGACCCTTCTATCATTATGAAATACTGTTTTCATCTCTGGTAATACTCCCTGTCTTAATGCCTACTTTGTCTGCTATTAATTTAGTAAATGTCTTCTACTGTTTCATCCTTTTGCTTTCAACCTGTCTGTGTTTGTGGAAATCCTCTTGTGTCTTGGTTATATTCAGTCTAGCAAGTGCTAAATCAGAAACTGTGAAGAACTGTATAGGATCTGAGGTTTTGACAAGCAAGCTAATTTTTCTGGCTTACCACTATTTCGTATGTATTGTGGCAGGCTGAAAGAAAACAAACTGTGTATCACTCGTGGAAAAAGCGTAGCCAAAGCAATGTCTTGTGTCAGTTTCCTAGTCTACTCCCCAAAGGGCAATGCTGTGAGGGCCAGATGGCTCCTGCACAGAGTAGGAACTAGTTCATTACAGACTAAGAACCACGACACGTGGAAACTACATGGCCGCTGCTATCCCCCTCTTCAGAGAGAAGGAAACCTTATGTTTGATCTGGAGTGTAAGCACTCTTTGGAGAAGAGAGAGATCTTTATCTTCGCTACCCCATGTCTCCAGGAAGGGAGACCTTTCTTTGCTTTACTATACTACACTGTCTACATGCACACTCTTAAGTTGGCTGTGAATGTCTTCATTCAGAGAACCTGGGCTGTGCAGAAATACGAAATATTTACAGAGAACTGTCTCCCAAAAACAAGACTCTGCCTTGTGTTTAGTCTTTTTACATCTAATAATTCTTAAAGCAGTTTGATGTAGGTCTCTCATTTAACTATGTTTTCTATCAATTCTATTTTTTTTTCTCTTGTTTCTTCCTTTCCTGCCTCCCTTTGAGTTAGTCAAAAAATTTTCAATTTTACTTTTTTTTTAGTGGCTCCTCTAGGCATTATAATATTCATTCTTAACTATTTAGAGTTATAACTGGACCATTTCACATAAATATAAGGATCCTTCAACTTTATGATTCTATTAGTCCCACCCCCATGTTGGCATCCTTTTGCTCATGGACTTCTTTATGTCTGCATGTTACGAAGTTCACAATACAGTGTTGTAATTGTTGCGTCAAACCCACTATCTCCTACCTACCACTGGGGTAAGACCACTTAAATATACGTATCCCTACTTCCCGGAAGTGTACTTCCCTAAATCTGAGTTATTTAGAATAGAATAATGCTCCAGCCAGTGAAGGCCTTTGGAAGGATGGTTAATAGTAATGCATGGAACTAAAAATCTTAAAGACTTCTTACCTACCACCTCTCAGCCCCATGCTTTCTGAAGAGGAGAACCACTTGGCAGTTTCTCAACCAGTGAATTGCAAGCCTCCTTTTCCATTTTTTTCATTGTCTAGCAAATAATTATTGAAACACACACACATATATTTTTCACAAGCAAAATTAATTTTTTGAAACAGATGAAACTAGAGAATATAAACTCAAGTGCCCAGGTGCAATCAGAAATAAATGAAATAGGAAAGTTAAGAAAAATAGGGAATGTGTGAATAGGAGTTCATACTTGACAAATCTTACATATTTTCCAGAGGAGGTGGAAATCAAGATTTTTACGTAAATTGCATGGATTTTTAGCATACTTCAGACTTATCATGACAGCCAATTTTAAACTTTTGGTCTAAAAGACAAAAAGAAATATACAGCATTGTCCTGACTGCCCCATAATTTGTAAGACTGATTCTTTCACCAATGAATTAGCTCTTCACATTCCAGAAAATAGTAAAGAATGCTTCCACAGCAGGCTTTGGGAGGTGGAAACATGTATGTAGGCCTGCCAGGCCTGGATAAGGTTCTGGAATTACCACATATAAAGATATTAAAATTCTTAGCTAAGGGCCTTTTTTTTTTAATTTGTTTCTAAGTAAGTAGACTTTTGAAATATGAAAACATCACTGTATAATAAATCACTAGTTTGAAGCTATTTTCTGTATTGAGATTTTTAAAATTTAATCCCTAATTCAGTTATCTACTTTGTGTTTTAAATATAGAGCTTTTGAAGAGAAACGAAAAGAACAAGAAGAAAGAGAACAACAAATCAGAGAACAAATACTTCAACAAAGAAAAGAGAAGTTTGAAGAAGTCACTGAAAAATTCCAACGTGCCCATATTCCTCTTTCACAACGGAGGAGAGCAGGTACCTTAATCTCTAGAACAATTTGAGAACAAAAATGAAAGTTATATCTAATATTCAATATTCAATATTGAGTAGGCAGTAAAATGATAAGAAAGAAAATATAGGGACACATGGGTGGCTCAGTCAGTTGAGCGTCCAACTCTGACTCAGATCATGCATGATCTCACAGTTTTTGAGTTCAAGCCCTGTGTTGGGCTCTGTGCTGACAGCTCAGAGCCTGGAGCCTGCTTCAGATTCTGCGTCTTTCTCTCTCTCTGTCCCTCCCCTGCTTGCCCTCTTTCTCCCCCTCAAAAATAAACATTAAAAAAGAAAATTAAAAAAAAAAAAAAAGAAAGGAAGTATAAATTCAAACTAAAAAAATATGCCTTTGAGTAATAAGGTTTTAACCAAGTGAAAAATTGTAATTTGATTTAGCTTTAACTTGGAGAATATTTTGTTGGCTCTATTAGTAAATTTTGAAAGCTTGCAAGTTTGATTCTACTATATCCTGGCTCACAATACTTTGTCTTTTTAAAACTGATTTAGTAAAAAGAAAATTTAACATTTAGGTTCAGTAAATTAGTGTCACATTCATTCTGGTATTTTATTCACATTTTGGTTCAAATTCCTGTTTGAGAAACATTTAAATAAAAATAAAGTGTACAAAGTGATACAATCCAACAATCTGAGACCTGGAACCTATTAAGAATCTAAATATGAGTATGGTTGATTCTTTGGTATCACATCTACATTTTTTATACCTTAAATAGCAACACAGAATTAAGAATAAAATGTCAAAGCTTCAAAAAGAAAAGGACAGGCAGAACCTTTATGTTCAACAAACATACGTTGTACTACATTGTACTTAGCCCTGGGCTGAGACAGAGAGAAATCTAGTCCTACTCTACCATTAAAGATCTCACAGCTTATTTTGGAGGTGAGAATAATGTAAACAATGTCAATAAATAAACTGATGATTGCTGTGGTAACAAAATATGTGAAGCTCTGTGTGAACACAGAAGGAAGAAAACTACAGCTGTACAGGGACATCAAGGACATTATCCCTGAAAAAATGACTTAATTTGAATCTTGAAGAATGAGCATTTTGCCATGCATAGAGAAAAAAATTTTTTAATCCCCAATGGAAGGAAAAGCTTTCGTAAATAAATTATGTATTTTGGTGTATCCTGAAGCATAGGGTGGGGAAAAAGTGGAGAAAAATGAATGTAAGTCTAAAAAACTAAGTTAGAACCAGGACCCAAAGAGCTTTGCATATCATGCTAGGAATTTTGTCTTTCTCCAAAATGCAATCCACTTAAAGGTTTTTAATTGAAGGGGCACCTGGATGGCTCAGTCGGTTAAGCGGCCGACTTCAGCTCAGGTCATGATCTCACGGTCCGTGGGTTCGAGCCCTGTGTCAGGCTCTGTGCTGAAAGCTCAGAGCCTGGAGCCTGTTTCAGATTCTGTGTCTCCCTCTCTCTGACCCTTCCCCGTTCATGCTCTGTCTCTCTCTGTCTCAAAAATAAATAAATGTTAAAAAAAAAAAAAATTAAAAAAAAAAAAAAAAAAGGGTTTTTAATTGAAAATGAAGCCATTACTGTGTCTGTCACAGTGGGTAAGGGCAGGTGGTAACACCATTAAAAATAATAACAGCTTAAATATGGCAGGGTTTATTTCTCCCTCTGATAATATGAAGTCCTGAGGTAGGCAGTCACAGCTCATTTGGGGACTGTGCAGTGTCACTGGGAACCCCAATGCCTCTGTCTCTCAGCTCAACTATTCTTAGTTTGTGATTTATATCTTCACCCTCATGGTCACATTGCACCTGCCAGATCTCCAGCCATCATGCCATGTTGTAGGCATGAAGAAGGAAGAATTGTAAAGGAAAAAAGGTTGTACCTCTGAGCTCCTTTTAAATTATGTTCCTAGAAATAGCCATTTGTCTGCTTAGTGTAATTTATAATTGGCAACTTCATGTGCAGGGGGTACTGAAAAATGAAAAAAAAATTTTTTTAAGGCTCTATTGCTACTCTCTAACTATTAATGTAGGGTCTGTTGCCAAGGAAGAAAGGGAAAATGGATATTGGGTGGGAAACTTGGGGTCTCTACTATAATTAGATTTGTTTGTTAGAAAGATAATTACAGTTACAACATGGATGTTGGGTTCCAGTAAAGACACTGAAGTAGATAGACTAGTATGAGACTATTTCGTTATTTGTGGCAAGAGAGGTCCAGCTGCTAAATTAAAACACTGTACTGGATGTGGAGGCAAGTGGTAATATATTCAGGAGATGTAATCAGTAGATTTCAGTTACGATCAATGGAAAGTGCCAAGGGTCCAGGTAGAGAACAGTGCCCTAGGGATTTTGCAGAGAGCCTCACACGTTTTTAGACATTTTTACAGAATTAATGATTTTGGTAGATGATCATATTAATCAGGGTTATGGATGAATCAGATTACAAGTGTGAATGATCATTAAGTTTTAAATGTATTGATTTTGAGCCTCCTTTGGCTTGTCCAAATGGAGAAATCAAATCAGCAACTAGAAATGTGGGTCTGAAACTTAAGAACAAGATACAGAATAGAGATGTATATATTTAAGAGTCACTAATGAATGGATATATAGTTGATAAATGAAGCCATGGGAAAGGTAAACTAAACAACAGGATATAGACCATAGATTGAGGGTAGGGCCTAAAATAGAATCTTAACACATACCAGTGTATACTGTAGGTAGAGCAAGAAAAACCAAAAAATGGATTTTGAGAACTAGTTGTCAAAATTAAAATATATATGTAAAACCTTGGTTTGTGAGCAGAATTTGTTCCGGACACATGCTTATAAACCAAAGCACTCGTATGCCAAAGTGAATTTCAAGAACCATTGGCTCAGTTGTGATCATGTGACATTTGGCATCACTCCTTTATCTTGCAACGAGTTGCAACAAGTGCAAGCCACTCATTTATCTAGTTAAAATTTATTAGAGAAATCTCCTCATCTTGCGGAACACTCACAGAACAAGTTCCCCGCAATCCAAAGTTTTACTGTATTTACATTTGCTTGTATTTGCATAAAGAAACAGTGAAAGAATATACAAGTGACCAAGGAGAGCAAGACTTCCAAATATATCATGTATATTTTTCACTTCTGAGTATGAATATGTCATCTATGCAAAATGTCAAAATAAATTTTTAAAAAAAAATTTTTTTTAACGTTTATTTATTTTTGAGACAGAGAGAGACAGATCATGAACGGGGGAGGGTCAGAGAAAGAGGGAGACACAGAATCTGAAACAGGCTCCAGGCTCTGAGCGGTTAGCACAGAGCCCGATGCGGGGCTCGAACTCACGGACCTTGAGATCATGACCTGAGCCGAAGCTGGACGCTTAACCGACTGAGCCACCCAGGCGCCCCTGTCAAAATAAAATTTTAAGAAAAGCCAGTGCTATCAGTGAAGAGCAAGAACAAAGCTATGAAAGACTACTACTTAATTGACTGTTAGTTCACTTTATTCCCAAACCCTGAAGGCTAACCGCAAGCTCACCAGGAAGCCTGGTGGTCGGCTCTTCCCCGTGCTACAAAGAAGGGCAGCAGGCTGGGGGTTTGAATGAGGTCAGAAAACCGTTGGAGTGAGCATATTAGGGTAGAAGAACTGGAAAAACCAGAGCTCCTGGGCTAAATGAAGGAATGCAGCTGTGGTCTGCAGTAAGACTTGAAAAATAACAGGCTTCCAGTATCCCCAGCGCATGAGGGGTGGTAACCAGGAGTCGTTAGATTAACAGCAACAAGAAGCAGTCATGGGTGGTCGTACACTGATCTAAGGTAGTTTTCATTTTCTGCAGTATAACTGACATATAATATCCTATTCATTTCAGGCATGCATCTTTGTGATTCTTTATTTTTATACGTTATTAAATGATCCTGACAATAAGTCTAGTTCCATCTGTCACCACACAAAATTATTACAGCGTCACTGACTATTCTCCCTGTGCTGTACATAACATCCTCATGACTTACTTATTTCATAACTGGATGTCTATACCTCTTAATCCAACCCCCCAACCTATCTCACACTTCACCAGCCCCTCAACCTTTGCCCTCCCTAGTAACAGTTTGTTTCCTCTCTCTGTGAGTCTGTTTGTTTTGTTCATTTGGTTTGTTCTGTTTAGATTCCACATGTAAGTGACATCATACAGTATTTGTCCACTGTCTGACTTATTTCGCTTAGCATAATGCTCTCTAGGTCCATTACATTGTCTCAAATGGAAAGATTTCATTCTTTTTTGATGGCTAAATAATATTCCATAATGTATATATACCACATCTTCTTTTTTCTTGAATTTTTTTTAACATTTATTTATTTTTGAGAGATAGAGCATGAGTGGGGCAGGGGCACAGAGAGGGAGACACAGAATCCGAAGCAGGCTCCAGACTCCTAGCTGTCGGCACAGAGCCCAATGCGGGACTCAAACTCACCAAACTGTAAGATCATGACCTGAGCCGAAGTCGGACATTTAACCAACTGAGCCACTCAGGAGCCCCAGTATACCATATCTTCTTTATCCATTCATCTATCAGTGGACACAGGTTGCTCCCATTTCCTGGCTGTTGTAAATAATGCTGGGGTGAACATACAGGTACATCTGTCTCTTCGATGTAATGTCTTTGTTGACCTGAGTTAGCATTAAAATTAGTGTTTAGGCTCTCTTTGATAGGCATCAAGTGGTGAAGGTTAATAAAAGCAAGTCTCAGACTCTAATCTTGTATGACTAGACACAGAACATTCATACAGCTTGTTCAGTGAGCTGAATAAAGTCCCAGCTTTCTGTCCTTGTAGGTACTCTAACTATACCTTCTATGAGAGGTCTGCCGAGATACACACAGCCACATTCCAGAGACAGAACTGTGCCATCTGGCATTGGACATTGAGAAATGTTCCTGTATTAACGGTCAGACACAAGCCTGAGTAGACATCAAGACTCAGAGATCATCGATAGGGTAAAGGATATAGACCTCCCTGCATTCTTATTCCCTGTTCATGTAAAGGTAGGGAGTGATTAAAATATATTTATGAAAATGCACTTGTCTTGAATACCTTTAATTTCAACAAAGAAATCCCATTTTTAACATTCAACAAGATATTCACCAGGCTGTTCTTTTCACCAACAAAAACCCATGTTAGACATTGAGTATACCAATTAGAAAACCAGTTGATATATAACACTTGACAATATCTGCCTCAAAAGGATTGGTCCTTTATGATTAGAATATCCTGCAAGCCCTGTCATACAGCTGTATTCATCAGAATATTATGCCATCACCTCTTAATTAGGGAAATGGACTGTCTCTAGAGTTCCGTCTATGAACTAAAGCGTACATAATAATGTACTGGCTTTGCTTTAGAATTTTAAGGTAAATAACAAAGATTGCAATAATGAAAAAGCCTGAAAACATACAGGGTTTTTAAAGGAGAAGGGGGAAAGACAGTTTGGAGGTGTCTGTAGAGAGCTAGAAAGTCAGCTACCCTACCTCCAGGCCTTGAGTTTTCTGTAGTATGTGATGCAAAATAATGCAAAATAATGCCTCCATTTAAGCAGGTGAGTTTCCATTTAAGACAGCTGAGTTTCAACTTGACCACATAAGTGAAAGGGTATTTCGAGAAGTAGGAGAGGTTGAGTACGTTGAGACCAACGTGCCCAGCCAAAGGGCTTTACAAAGTGGCTACTACGCACGCAAAGTAGAGTTGGGTAAGAGGTTGTACTGTGTAGCATGTCAACGAACGTCCACATGGTCTATGACCTCGAACAAGATACTTACCTTCTCTATGCCTCAGTTTCCTCCATTGCAAAATGGAGATTCAAAGAGCATCTGCCTCACAGGCTGTAGTGAGGATTACATTTGTTACAACATGCTCAAAAATAATGTCTGTAATGGTAAGTGCTCAGTAAACATCAGCTGGTGTTTTTATACCTTCCCCTTTTCTTCATAAGAATATTAATAAATTTTGTCAGAAATTTATGGAGTCATGAGATCAAATACAGTGTGGTTTGCATGCCGGGATGAAGGGCCTGAACATTTCTCAGTTTTTTTTCCAGATAAATATTCTTAAAATTGGTGACGTGAATTTTGAGGTCACAGTTTCTCTTTGGGTAATTAAATATCTAAATTTAAAATATTTACACTATTCTAAAAAATATTTTCTTTTTTCAAAAGTTTTAAAGTAGTATTTATTGGGGCGCCTGGGTGGCTCAGTCGGTTGAGCGGCCGGCCTCAGCTCATGTCATGATCTCACAGTTCATGAGTTCGAGCCCCGTGTTGGGCTCCGTGCTGACAGCTCGGAGCCTGGAGCCTGTTTCAGATTCTGTGTCTCCCTCTCTCTGACCCTCCCCCATTCATGCTCTGTCTCTCTCTGTCTCAAAAATAAATAAAAACGTTAAAAATAAATAAATAAAAAAATAAAAGGAAGAGTTGCTTTAATAAATAAATAAATAAATAAATAAATAAATAAATAAAAATAAAGTAGTATTTATTATTGACCAGTTAGAATAGAAGATGAAGTGATTCTATACTATTTGATTTTTCTTTATTCTCTTAGCTTTTCAAAAACCAGTTCCTCCTTTGGAAGAAGCCCTCAAACAAATTCAGGAATCCAACTTAAAATCAGAAGTAAACCTTCCCTCTTCCCATAGACCAACAGTAAATTGGAGGTAAGTAATGTATTATTATTATGTATAATTATTAATATGTAATAATTAAATAGCTTTCTATTACTGAGTTTGTAGGCCATTTCATCAGTTACTCCTCACCCTTGTAGAGTTTAATGTTTTATTTTCACAGATTAAATTAAGGTAGAGTAGAATATAAATTGCTTCCAGAATAAGGCAAAATTCTAATTTATTGTCTTGGTATTACAGTGCTGCCTATGTTGAATAAATTTCTATGGAAACTATCATTCAAGCCATTTTAAAATATTGATGTTCATTATTTATCTTCACTGCAAGGAAAAAATAGTGTTGAATTGTAGTGATATATTTTTAGATAAAAGGAGTAACTGTATGGGAAAAATGGGTGTTTCCTCATGGAGAATCTTTCCTGGGTGTCTTGAAAAAGGCAATGGCTTATGGTTCCTCTCCAGGGGCTTAAATGAATTATTAGAAGCAATAGAGTCGATCAACCAATCACACAGTGCCCTGTGACATCTTTTATGTCTCCATTTATTTATTATAAATGTTTATTAAAGCTACCACTTGCATAACATTAGTCAGGCTTCGTAAAGGGGATATGGGGAAGAAGAACGTGGTAAAATACAATTCCTAGTGTACAATCTAGGAGAGAAGTGTAATACTTCAAAAAGTATAGACTAGTACCCCAAGAGTAATGATAATAATATGTAATATTTATTTATATAAAGACATTTACAATGGAGACATTAATTAATGTTTATATTTTGCTGTACATAATGTTATTTACTAAAGTACTTCCATTTTTAGAATATCTGTGGCCAGTAGTTCCCTTGATCAGAGCTAAGAACAATTCATTTTCTCAGTCTTCACTGTAGTTGAGGAAAGACCTCATGGAATAGAAGATTCTTCAACAAAGCATTGAAGAGACTAGGGATTAATTATGAAATGAGTGAGCCCTGGTACTCCGGACAGAGAGGGATGAGTGTGTGTGCAGGACAAGAGTGGTAGAAGGAGTGATGTGCTCTGGGAAGGAGAGCACGTGGAATGCCAGAGCACAGAATCCCAGTAGCCTGTCCAGGCAGGGGATTGGAGGGGTAAATGCGTCTGTGCACTAAGGAGTGCACACTTTATCCTGAGAGTTCGAGACGAGTCAGTGAAGGATCTTAAGTAGAAGGGGGGTAAGATCAGCTTTTCTCTTTTATCATTTATCATTCCAATCTACACATGTGGATAATGGGTTAGAAGAGGACAAAACAGGAGGCTATTCCAATATATGTCATTGAAATTATATGAGTTCATAGTTCGAGAGAAAGATATAGGCTTAAGTTGATTCAACACAGCTCACGGATGAGATGCAGCCATGGAGAGTGTGTACCGTGATGGCAGGTGTAGGGCAGAGCCCTGAAGAATAGCAACATTTAAGGATGTAGAAAACAGGCCCACAAATAGGAACAGAAGGTTGATGTAGGACGGGACAGGGTGGGATCATGCAAACTAAAGAAGTGTGGAGTTTCCTGGAAAAAAAGCAAGCAGAGTTCAAATGGCTTCCAGTGAGTTAGTGACATAAAAACTTGTTACCCTGACATGAAACAGGTGGCACATAAAAAAGGGGTGACAGAAAAGAGGTGGATAAAGGAAGTGCAAAGCCAACAAAGAATGATGAAGTGCCCCAGGTACTGAGAATAGGATCAGCATGACCGTGACCACCTCGGAGCTGAACCGGAAGCTCTGCAGCTGCTGTGAAAGAGGGCTGCTAGCCAGCCCGTGGTCCCGGATAGGGGAGCATTGCCAGGGGCAGAGGTCAGGCTAAAAGGACAGTTCTCAAGTGCCTCTTCCCTCTGTCGTCCTGTCTCTTGTGCTTCCCATCAACCAAACTGAGCCATAAATCAGAAGGCAAAGGATCATTTAGTATCTGCCAAGCAGAGAGAAGTGGAGAAGCCCAGAAAGTGAATCTGGAGGGGAAATGACAGTGTCCACTATAGAAGCAGTGCGTCTAGGGGCGCCTGGGTGGCTCATTCGGTTAAGCCGCCGACTTCGGCTTAGGTCATGATCTCGCGGTCCGTGAGTTTGAGCCCCGCGTCGGGCTCTGTGCTGACAGCTCAGAGCCTGGAGCCTGTTTCAGATTCTGTGTCTCCCTCTCTCAGACCCTCCCCTGTTCATGCTCTGTCTCTCCCTGTCTCAAAAATAAATAAAAAACGTTAAAAAAAATTTTTTTAAAAAGAAGCAGTGCGTCTACTATATTTCACAATAAAAAAGTCACAGTGGTGACTCTGTCAGAGTAGTTTCAGTGAAGTGATAGGCAAAGGAAAGAGATTACTAGAAGTTGAAAAGACACGGAGAGCAAGAAAGTAAAGATAAGAAGCGTAGTTTGTCTTCAAAAGGAAAAGAGTGATAGAACGATAGCCAGAAAAGATGTAGGGCCCAGTCAGATCCCACAGACTGATGAGTAACAGAACGTGGTCTAGAAAGACAGAGGAGGGCAAGCATGTGGAGCATCTTATGTACCTACTTTGAGCTAGACGAGGATTAGCATGGGTTACACTATGAGTGAGATGTGGTTCTCCTCTCGGGAAAGGTTTGCAGTTAACGTTAGAACACACACGTAACACTGTGTAAGGGGAGCTGTTACGGGAATATTAGCCAAGTGGCAACGTATGAATCTTGAAGTTGGAAAGAAGTCCTAAAGGATGGGTGCACGTTGTCTCATGAAGAAGCAGAGGCCGAGTGTAGGCCTGTTCAGGCCTGCAGTGTGGTAGGAGGAAATAGGACTCGCTCAGAGAGATGGGACTGTAAGGTGTGTTGCCGGAAGCACAGGAGATGGTCCAGAAAATGGACTGAAATTGAATGTGAAATGTTTTTATTTCTGGCTAGGAAGTTTGAGGTTTGTTCTATAACTAGTAGAGAACCCATGCAGGTGATCGATCAGGGAGTGATCTCATCCTCTGTTGTTTTAGAAAGATAACTGGTATGAGTGTTGGAGAATGAAAAGGATGGAGAGACATTGAAGGCAAAGGGCACAAGACGAAATTAATGGGATGATCCCAAGGAGAGGTCGTCACTGCCAATGCTGGACTAGTACAATTTTGTATAGCGAGGAAATGATAGATCTGTTAAAGAATATAAATATTTTGAGTGATTAGAAGGAAAGGATGAGAGAAGAAGAAATGAAAATGCCTTTTCACAAAACAGAGAAGTGACATAAAGAAATAAGAGTTTAAGAATGTTGATCAACTAGACATATACAAATTGGAGCACAGAGTGATTAGTGGCAGGAAAATCAGGAGGCACAGCCATGAATTTAAAAGGACTTTTGTTAAAAGAAAGTTGAAAACAAAGAAGGAAAAGACATTTCATAGAAATAGATAATAGAAATTAGATTATGAGTGTATGAGGGAATAAAGAAAATGAAAAAAACGAAATCAAAAGGAACTGAAATTTTGAGGTAATTTGGTGACTTTAAAAAGAAACAAAATGAAACAGTACTGGTTTGGTGAGATATTGCTGAATTTCATTTGAGGCTTCTAGGGGCGCCTGCATGGCTCAGTCGGTTAAGCCTCCGACTTAAGTTCAGGTCACAATCTTGCGGTTCATGAGTTCGAGCCCCACGTCGGGCTCTGTGCTGACAGCTCAGAGCCTGTATCCTGCTTCGGATTCCATCTCCCTCTATTTCTCTGCCCTTCACCCAGGTGTACTCTGTCTGTCAAAAATAAACATTTTTTTAAAAATTTTTAAAATAAATAAATTTCATTTGAGGCTTCTGAATTGAGGGGATAAATATCCAAGTAGAAATGTATAAAAACAATTTGACCTAAAATGAAATGAGAGATCAAGCTATAGAAATACATTTGAAAGTCATGATTATGTATATTGTTGCTTGTTACATGTACTAGTGTCTCCCCAACCAGATGTGATAAAGGCTAGATGTCACACGTGCAGGTGCTGTGCCGGTGGTGTTCCTGGCTCAGTGCTGTGCATGTTGGAGGCGTTCAGTAAATACTTGGAGTGGAGAGACATACGTGAACACTCCTCAGAGAGTATGAGCTTGATCTGAAGCTTAATTGACGAGGAGGGTATTCAGGAAAGGCAAACACTGGGAGGGAACCACAGACGAGGGAACAAGTCATGTGTGGAAGGGCATGATGCCATGAAAGAGCATGTTGTGTTACGGGACTGAGCGCAGTTCGGCCCGTCCAGTGTGCGCACAGAGAGGAGTTGGGGCAGATAGGCTGGCTGAAAGGAAGCCACAAGTTAACTCATCAAGGGCCTTGTTAAAGAGTCTGTCCTAAAAACAGTTACTGAATGAAACATTCCACGTGTATACTTCAGAATGACTGTCAGAATGGACAAAAGTAGGGTAAGGCTAATGGTGGGAAAATCAGGTCAAGTGATACTTAGTGAAAATGAAGACCTCGTGAGAGCTGTTTAGGAGGTGGAATCGAACTGGAACCAGGGGTTCAGGAGGAGTGAAAGGGATGGAGATTGGTCAGTTACGAGGTAGTGACACCATTTATCAAAAGGAGTGTTAAGGAAGGAGAGGCTTAAGGGACAGAACAACTGGCAAGAGGATAGCAAACTGTCGGGACACATGTAGGATATTCCCAAGCCAGTTCTCATGGTTAGAAATCTCAGCCACAAATATAGATGTGATCGTTGCCAACAAATGGATGGAATTAAAGACGTGGCTCATGAGTTCAGCTAGGCCATCGGACTCCCACAGCTACAGCAAGCCGAGTTTGGCTTCACTTAGAGGACAGAGCGCACTTCATGGCAACGGACAAGATTCTGTTTCAATAGGAGGAGTCCTCGTGGCTCAGCACAAAGCGGTCAGTCTTTGCTATGCCCCTCGCCCCTCAAGTGACATCTCGGCTGTAAGGAAACAAGGTCCCAGTGGGTGGGTGTAGAGCCACCCTGGCAGAAACCCCATCTTCCAAACAGGAACCAGTATTTCTGGCGATGGCTCCAGAGCAGCAATGCCACTGAGGTCCATGTGAGACACATGTCCAGGTACACGAGTTACCACACTCAGGGAAACCCAGAGCTGTAGCTTGATGTCAGCTAGCTGTGGTGTATCCAACCAGTCCTCTGGATTGTACGCAGGGTAGGGACGGAGAAGCAAGGAAGTGGGTCATGTGACTCTCAAAAATCCCAGCAAGATAAAAAAAGTGATTCTTTCTGTCAAGAGTACAGCTTGTAAAAACTCACCAAAATGCATAGT